>NW_013667324.1:19005-24172 GCF_000517525.1 Limulus polyphemus | reverse complement strand
ACTGTATTACCAGTGCTTTCAGTTTATATAAAAAATACTGTATTACCAGTGCTTTCAGTTTATAATAAAAAGTATTGTATTACCAGTGCTAACTCAGGTTTCTCCATTTTCTAGCCGTGTGTCACGATGATGAGATTTGTCCGACTGGCAAGTGGCTTAACCCTGCCATTATGGCTGTGTATTTGTTGATAGCGAACATTCTGCTTGTCAACTTACTGATTGCTGTCTTCAAGTATGTCACTTAATTTATTATTTAGTCATTTGTTATTTTACTTGTTTCTTACTTATCTAAGTTTAGCTTAACAATTTCTAGAATGAAGTATCTTAGAGAGTGATTTATTAGTATAGTGTAAAACAATCATAATTCATTCCAAAGAAACCAAAAACTGAGAAGTTTCTAAACATACCTTATTGATTTTCTGAGAAAATGTAACCGTGTAAGTGGTCAGTGAATTTTCATGATTGTTGACTGCAATCATGAAGTCAAATTTTTAAAGATTACCAGAACTAGTTGGTAAACATTGTGAGGATTGACCATTCTTAGTTGATAATATATATTTAAGAAGGTCTTTTGAAATTAAACATTAGAAGATCAGGAAGAAATAGAGATAGAAACAATTTTTATTTGAAATGTGACTGTGAGTGAATTATCATATCATTTTTCTTTAATATTTTCAGGTAGTGTTACATTCTAATTAATGAAGGTTTTGAAAAACAAATAAGGAAGCTTGACATAGAAATCTACATTAACTAGAGGTTTTGTTCAATAATTCAATGTTTTTATTACCTGCAGCACAGAATCCTGTAATATTTTCCTAGTTTATTATGATGTAAGATTGAACAAAGTAAGTCTAAAATTAAAAATCAGATCATTTAATATTTTTTTGTTTAATTTTTTATGATGTGAATTAAACATCAAGATCATATTTGTTTCTTTTACAAAGGAACCTTCTGTGGTATGTTATAAAAACATTATGAAGTAATTCATACAAGTATCTCTCAGAGATATGTTGTACGAGGACATGAGATGCACTGTGCAAGGCATTAATGAGTTTAAGACATAAATATTTTTTTAGAGAAAACATAAAAATTGACAATAACAGTGAATTCATCAGTTAGTTTATTTAATGAGTCGATTTCTTTCAGTAATAGCTATCTAGAGCTGAAAAGAATTGTCACATCAAAAATTTATTAATTAAGGATACTTTTCCAGTAACATCTTCATGGAAGTCAATGCCATGGCCCAAGAAGTGTGGAAATACAATAGATTTCGAGTAGTGATGGAATATGAACAGAAGCCAGTTCTTCCCCCTCCTCTTATCATTTTTTCCCACCTTCATTTGCTGGTGAAATATATTAGTAGTCACAAGAGTCTTAATTTTGATCATGGTCTAAGTGAGTACCTTTTTTTTTTATATATTTTTATAAATATTTAATGAAACCGAAGTAAATAATAATTATCTGAAACTTTGGAGTTACTTTATGGTTCATTCTTGCCTAAGAAGAGAAGGGAAATGAGGGTTGTTGTAGTAATATCACAAAGAAAATAAAACGCTGAAACGAAACTTACAAGAATGGTTTTAATTTGATTTTTTATAAAGTTAGTTTCAAATTAAAGCTATTTCTTGAATAAAAAAGTGTTTTAGTATTTACATATTTTGACCTGGGAAATTTTTATGGAGCATTAACTTGTTTCTTTAGCCAGTGATTTCAAAGAGAACTCTTGCATTTCATTCTGAAGTCTTTTTCAAAGAAGAGAATTAGATTTTGTTTTTAAGAACCATTAATTTAATAACAACAGTATTTATAATAGCATAGTTGACTAATAATGCTGTATTTATTTTTCTGAAAAGAAATGATTGTTTTAAGTAAAATCATAAAGTGAGTTTGTGTAATGTATAACTGAGTTTTTGTAATGTATAACTGAGTTTGTGTAATGTATAACTGAGTTTGTGTAATGTATAACTGGGTTTGTGTAATGTATACCTGAGTTTGTGTAATGTATAACTGTGTTTGTTCTGTAGGTAGTATATAATTATCTTTGATATTGTCTCTTTTGAGAACTATTTTAAATTTTCTATATCATTTGGTTTTTGAATTTGGGATAATAATCTGGTGGGTTATCATTTCAGAAGTTTCTTGGGATAATAATCTGGTGGGTTATCATTTCAGAAGTTTCTTGGGATAATAATCTTGTGGGTTATCATTTCAGAAGTTTCTTGGGATAATAATCTTGTGGGTTATCATTTCAGAAGTTTCTTGGGATAATAATCTGGTGGTTATCATTTCAGAACTGTTTCTTGATGAGGATGATGTGGAGAAAATCCATGATTTTGAAGAGGAATGTGTTGAGGGATTCTTCCGAGAAAAAGAGAAGAAGTACAGGTTATCAGTGGAACAGCAAGTTCAAACAACATCTGACAAGTAAACAGTTAGTTTCTATAATAAAATATGTAGTGTTTGAAAGTTACATGGATTCTCTTGTGTAAAAATGGTGATGGATAACTGCTTATCCTTTAGTGGTCCATTATATCAGTACAATTTTCAACCAAGGTCTGCTTATCCAAAGCAAGTGCTACTTCACTTATCTATTGTTCCAACTCTGTAGTGTTCCCAAGTGTGCATGTTTTCATAAGACTTGTGTAACTGACTGTTTCCCATTATAATGTGTTAATGTAGTATGGTATTCATGGGAAATTTAAGAAAATGAAATCAACACTAACAGAAACTTTGTTATTTTAGCCACATGATTATGGGGACCTGTAGGGACATAGCTAATAATGTGACATCTCCAGTTTAATAATATCTTTACTTTAGTCTTGTGTACCATTTGTTAGATTTGTTATTTTGATTGTGCCAGGGCTTGTTTCTTACTGTACTTACATGGTTATTTCTCAGTGTGAGTGGAAATGATAGTACTTGAAGAAATGTGTGTTTGGCTGTTTCAGTTTTACATGATCCAGCATTGGGTCTAAACAAAGGGTTAAAATAGAAGATGTGAAGTCAGTTAATACCCTGGTTGAAGTACACTTGAGCAAGAATATAGAAGTAGGAAGCCATGTGCATGAGGAGTGATGTTCAGGGAACAAAATTACATTACCTCAGTCATTAAGAATAGTAATTGATATATAATATTATGAATGGGATATTTACTGCTATAAAATTTCATATTACTAAATAAAAAGGAAATATAAAAATTCCTTTCATGATAGTTTACATTCCAATGTGTAAAATCCTTAATACATGTGAACTATGTGATATTACTTAAATCTGTAATTATCATAACAAAGATTTCCTACCTCAAGTCATTTATCTTAATAATTGCTATTTTTATTAGGTGTGTTCTGTAAAATTGATCGGAACACACAGAGAAGAAAGTACCTAAAATTATCTGTGATCTACATCTTCAATTTGTTTTATATTTAAGTTTTAAATACTGAGTTTTTTTGGTGTTCTCCATTCTTTTTTTCAGTTACTTTGAACAAATCATATGGGTGATTTATTTTTCTTCATATGTATTTGTTGTTTTGGCCAAAAGAAAAGAGTATTTAATGGCAACAAATAATATTATTAAATAATTTTTCAGGAAGAGACAGAATGTATTATGAATTTTAAAGAAATGAAATGTGGTTGAAAGTAAAAATGTTCTGAAGATAATGTGCAATGTTAAATTTTGTTTTTATAATTTAAAGAATCATTATTCCTCCATTTTCCGGTGAGCAGAGCTGAAATAATTGGACAACGGGTAGAAGACATCAACCAAAGAGAAAAAGACAGCAGTTGTACACTGCAGAATCTGGAGTACAGACTGAATAAACTGGAAGAATTAGCAGAACAGACGTCCACTTCACTTTCTGTGATACATCGCTTCATGAGCACCAGAGTAAGTGAAATGACTTACCAGACACAGTCTTCTAGAGGAACATCATCAGAGGACTTGAACAGCTTGGTAAGGTCAGTCAGTACAGTGTTGGATGCAGAGGAACTCAGACGCGTGAGGAAATATACTACTTCTAGTAGCAACAGCCAAAAAGACAGTAATCTTTCCAAGGTTTCTTTTGCTGATAGTGAAGAACATTCTACTGGCCATAGTTTAATCTCACCTTTAGCTGATCTTAATAAATCATCTTGTAATAGTGTTTTGCAGAACCAGTTGAGACGCCGAAGACTTGAAAATGCTGGGTTATACAGGCAAATTTCAGTGACTTCACCAGAATTTCCTGTTGAACAGTTAGAAGATAATATCATAGCACAACTGAAAGAAAAGCCAGATGAGCCTATTTCAACTAAATCACAAGAGACATCCAAAACTGAGCCAGTGCTGCAGTGGGACCCCCAAATATGTGTGATTCCTTCCTCCCCTCTTCCAAACTTGGTTTCCAGGAAAGGAGAATATACCAGCATCACTGATGATCTTGAGAACAAGTTTTTGTTTCCTCCCCAATCTCCAACTCCTGGTACTCACATTAGCCCATCTCAATCTCTCAAAAACTGTCAGAACCAACACAATATATTGGCCTTAGAGTTGGAGGTTTTGCATGATGCTGAAGAAACAGACTACAACTTGATGGAGGGCCTCATCCAGCGAAGACTACGTAGGGATTCAGAAAACTTGACAGTCAGTTTGGAGGACCTATGCAGCAATGTGTCTGATACATCTAGCAGTAGTGAAGAACTCAGTAAAGAAGGACTTCACATGAAAAGACAAGGCACAAGTGCTCCTGCAAAGTTAACCAGCTTGAAAGAACAACCTGCTACAGAAGATCAGGGGGAAATTCATAATAGGTTTCCTCACTCAAATTTGATGAACACAAATGAAACTAAATTTTAATGTTATTACAGACATTTCTAATTTTGTTATAGATCTGTGGTTGTTAGTTGTATAAAAGATACATTCTCTCATTTTGGAATTTCTAAAGAAATATTTTTTATAGGAAAAATAATATTTCTCAGAGCATCTACATGTATTTATTGTCAGTTTATTAGTTTCTCTTACAATACTGTTTCAAACTGGTCCGTACATAAGAAATAGCTGTTGTAATTTATCATGATTTTGTAAGACTTTCTTTGTGATTATACACTGGTGAATCTGGAATTAGAAAAAATATTTGATTTCTTTTTGATAGATGCATATTTATAAATATATATATATATATATATATATATA
>NW_013667324.1:17915-18535 GCF_000517525.1 Limulus polyphemus | reverse complement strand
ATATTATAATATATATATATATATATATATATATATATATATACAGAAAAGTCATGTGTTTATTTTTCAAGAATTCACTTGTGTCATAGTACAATAGAATTGTCTCCTGGGAAGAGTAGATTTTACAATGGATAAAACTTTTTGTATATATAAAAATGATCCATGAAGGATATAAATAAAATGTAGGTTTTGAATCTTAAATCTTCAAGACAAGCTGCAAACTACAGATACTGTAACTTTTAATTGCAGCCTAATTTGAAAGGTTCCTAAACTCCTGTAGTATTAATCTGTGTGTAATGAGATTGTATTATAAACTTTCTTCATTACTGACATTCTTATTGCTGTATTCGAATAATATATATTCATTGATCAGAGTTTAACCAGGTTTCAGTAGTGTATGCTGGATATTTTGTTTTTTTTAGATAATCTAAAATGAAAAGATGTTATTTTAAGATCTTACTCAAATTTATCTTCTACTATTGTATTGTAAAAGTGCTAAATACAAATTATTATTTGATAATTTAAAATAATCTTATACTTATCTTCCCACAATATCTGTAAATAACTTTTATTCTGAACTTAAATTGTGTAAGAGATTTTATTTTGATTAAGTTATTGTC
>NW_013667324.1:9066-17616 GCF_000517525.1 Limulus polyphemus | reverse complement strand
ACATTGTTCTAAAAGTTTCTAAGAATAATCATGTTTTCATAAACTAGTTTAATAACCTTTTCCTTAATGTTTGAAGATAATTTTTGTTATCAGAACTTTCTAATGTCTTGTGAGAACAATATTTATAGATAATTAGACTAAGGTTGCAGTCAGTTTTTATTATGGGGCCTGATAATTCAATGTTTTCTTTCAGTAATTAACGTATGGGGGGGCTTAATGTCTGAATTATTTTATATTAAAAGAAATATGTACAGCAATATAAAATTTTAGAATTCAAGATTTTGATATTAAAATTTGTAATTAATGTTTACACAAAATGAATATGAAAACTATTTTTGATATAATATTACTGAAAAAAGTCAAGTTATAGAGGGTGAAGGAAACTTAAATATGCCACATTTATTGTTCACCTTGGTTATTTTTAGACTAAACAAAGAGATTATTTAAAGAAGTCTCATATTTATTCTCTAGCAGCATTTGCCATCTTAAACTAATTGTTCTGTGTTAGTTCTCAGGCAGAACTTCTCTGTATTCCTCAGTTTTACCGGAAAAGTTTATAAGTAAGAAATGGTTGTGATAATATTTCAAAACCTAATATGGTTTCTTTATCTTTGTGTTCCTAGAATCTTGTCATTTAGTAGAGACTATGTTACCTCACCATTATGGTTAAAATAGAAAATTAATTTTAATTCTGTCTTCTACTGTTTAAAATGTATATTTTATCAAGCAGAAGCTAATATTTGTGTCAACTTGTTCATATTTTTTCCAGTAATCATCTTTCATTTCTTCTTTTTTGAATATGTAAATTCGAGTTTAGAAGATGATATGAATGTTTAGGTAGTCTCACTGTATGTTTTACAGTAATTGGGTCAAAGGTAGTTTCTTGTGTGGGTGTTCATTCAATTATTCTAATAATGTGAAATTACATTTAATTGAACAAGTTTTTGTCAAATACTGTTGTGTTGATTTTTGTAAGCTTTGGGGTTTTATGGACAATATCCTGATTTTTAAATGAATAACCTCAATTTTAAAATAGTACTATTTTAAATTCCTGTTATTGTAAACAAGTTTTTTTTTAACTGTTACTCAACATTGTAGTGTCTTAGGCTAATTCTTCTTATTTAGTCTTCAGAATTGTTTCTTCTGTTTTGGAGAGAATGCTTGTAGAACTTAGTGGTTTTATGAGTTCCTCCATGAACTGATGATTTGATAAGCTTGTTTGTTATTAAGATTAGTATGTTGTCTGTAGTTACTGGACAGTTCTTGGAAATACCTACATATGGTTTTTATATTTGTCAATCATTCTATCTGACTGGGTGCTGAGAATGGTGTTTGGTGGTCTGACTTTGGCTTCATTAAATATTTAGATGGTGAAGTTTAGAAGTGAGGATATGATCTATTCTTTCTGTCTAATAATGTATGAGTTTTTATACGTGTTAGTGACTGTGGCATCATTAGATTCAATTGAAGTTTGTGTTTAGATTTCAAGTGATGGCGTGATGTGTTCGATTGGTTGAAGTGATGGTATGATATGTCTGTTTGTATGAAGTGATGGTATGATATGTTCAATTGTTTGAAGTGATGGTATGATATGTTCAATTGTTTGAAGTGATGGTATGATGTGTCTGATTAGTTGAAGTGATGGCGTGATGTGTCCGATTGTTTGAAGTGATGGCGTAATGTGTCAGATTGGTTGAAGTGATGGTGTGATATGTTCAATTGGTTGAAGTAATGGCGTGATATGGTCAGTTGGTTGAAGTAATGGCATGATATGGTCAGTTGGTTGAAGTAATGGTATGATATGTCCAATTGGTTGAAGTGATGGTATGATATGTCCGATTGGTTAAAGTGATGGTATGATATGTCCAATTCATACCAATATGCTAATTAATATGATGTAGTAGAAATGATCAGAAATAAACCTTAATGTAATTCTGAAGTTTCCTGCGTCGGTATTTTAATGACTTGTGATTTGCACAAGTTTATAAACAATTAAAAAAAAGTAATTTTGTGTATTTTCGTTTTTAATTCTTTTTTTTTCTTCTAATTATACACATATGTGTTGTGTGTAATTACTGGTGAAGGCCCTACTTGGGTAGGCCTATTTTACATATTATTTTGGATGCCAACAGTGTATAAATTTGTGACACCTGAGGACGTCTGTATTTTGTTAATTAAATAATTAGTAAAATTAAATCCATTGTGGTTTATTCTAAGAGGCAGTATTCTAGTATACAGCATATAAAGTTTTTCTACAATAATCTTTATTATTTCCGGAATATTGAATATTAATAAAGTACCTTTTGCCATAAACCGAAATATTTAACACTAATAAAATAAAATAACTGCTGCGTTAAACCGAAATATTAAACACTAAGAAAGTAATTATCATGCAAGCAGTTTTTGATTAGCGTGAAGTCATTATCACGTGACAGCAACCACCAACTCCACACACACACAAATCTATTTATTGTTTTAACGAACTTATTCTTCGCAGACAAATTAATTTTGAGGCTTGTGAATAACAATATTTTAACACACTTTGTCCAACAAGTATGAGATTCTGGAAGTGAAAATGGTGAATACTAATACATGTATCTAAGTGAAATACACTGATTTACTAGTTACTATTTAATTAAATATTCAGGTTAATGTTTTCACAAATATAGTTTAAGAATATAATTTCTCATTTTTAAATGTACATATGTTTTGATAACACCATTCGGGTGCAGGCTTTAAATCAGGCTCACAAACGATTGTTAATGTATTACATGCTGCCAAAAGGCCTGGCTGAAACAGACTAGACAGCGGTGGTTTCTGCAGTATTATAGATTGTTGAAAGGCTCGAACTTTGTTTTCAGATTTGTCAGTCAACCTAGAATTTAGATCAGTGTACACTGTCGTAAACCAGTTATGTCGTTGGTTTAATTATAGAATGAAAAAGCTACCAGAAATTAATTTTTAAGAAACACTTACGTTAGTTGTGTTATGATAAATACCTCGTTCATTCTTTGAGAGTGGGAATATTCATAAACAATTTTCTGTTTCCTTCAGATTGAATTTTAAGTCGTTATAAAGCTAATGATTCGATTACAATCAATATTATAAAGATCTGAGGATTATTGTGTTCAGTAACACAGTTTATAGAATTAAATACAAAATAATGTCAAAAGTACCAACCAAACGGGGCATAAATTACACAGGCCTTCAATGGATTTTATTGTCTTGAAATTCTTGCATATTCTACAGTAATTCCTGTACGCTGAATCCGAAAATTATATCCATTTTTTTTCTATCACGTACAGATTTTTTCACGAAACATACGTGAATGCTCCCCAGTGGCATAGCGGTAAGTCTGCGGACTTACAACGCTAAAAACCGGGTTTCGAGAGCACAGATAGCCCACTGTATAGCTTTGTGCTTAATTTCAAACAAACAAACATAAGTGAATCATAATAATGACTGGAGACGGCTTGAATGGGTAATGAAGAAAAACTTTAATATAAGTTTAACATAACAGCAAATGTACAACGTTTCGACAAGGTTTTGTCATCATCACGTACATTCATTACTCATTCAAGCCGCCTCCAGCCATTATTAGTCTCAAAGTGGGTTCCTCGTCATCGAATAAGTGAATCATTTTCGTTGAAATCAGGTCACATTTTGTTATGCTTAAAATGTTGACAACCACTGGCTATAGATTTCTTTAGACCAATCGCGAAGTGATAGTCTTATCGATCGTTCTAGAACCCACGAGAAACACACCGCTAGTGTATAAACGGTTAACAGGCCGCTTGACGTGTCATTTCTGGATAGTATTTGTTTGTGCGTGCACTTTGACAATATTTTTTATTTTCAATATTATTTATTCGTCACTATGGCAACAAGAGGTTGTGTAAGTGACCCAAACATATTCTGTTATATCCCTAATTTGTAAAAAAATCCTTACATAATAGAAGAAAATAGATATTATTTTCGAAAGCTGCGTAGCTAAATTATGGAAAATCCGTTAACCAAAACAAATTTTATGAAGTTGAAATTCGCAGGCCTATGTTATTATTGATTCTTTTTTATATATACAAATTATATCATAGAAAACTGTTCCTATAACACCAGTAATACAGCTTTTGATGATAATCAAATCGCAGTCTCAGATTTCAGTCGATTTTTCTCAGCTGTCGCCTGGTGGTGAATAATGTAACCTACAGTTATAACGGGTGGTAGTAATCTGTGACTTCTGTATCAGTCTAATGGACAAGAATGCATTGAAATACGACTTGGTTCTGCTGAATCTGGAATAAGAAGGAAATAAACAAGAAACTCGTTAAAACATTAATACTTCAAGTATTTCTAAAAGAACAACATAATTTATTATAACATTAAGTTTTTAAATAATTAACCCTCGAGCTCTTGATATCAATTAAAAAGGTTAACAGTCACAGAGTAGTATCAATAATAGTTAAAAAAGTACAGTCCCCTGGTAGGTCATCGGTAAATTTACGGACTCGTAATGCAAAAATCCAAGGTTCGATTCCTCGCGGAGTGAAGATAGCCTATTGTGTAGCTTTTCACTAAGAAAACAACAACTAAAGTACCAATAAGGAAATCCAGAGTATACACATTGATATTGAAAGCCATTTCTACAGCGGCGAAGAAATCTGGGATATGTACATCGATTTTAAAATTAAGTAATTATTCATTTGTACAAGAATAAAGAAATCCGGGAAGTGCACACTAATCTTGAAATTCAGTACTTATAAGCTTATACAGCGATAGAAAATAGGAACACTTTTATCTTGAAAGTTCAGTAGATATTTTAAAGCAGGTTTAATCTTAAAAGTTGGTAATTTTCATTTGGAGTGAAATGAATTGTTTAAAAAATAAGATTTTTTAAATTCTATGTGGATTTCTGACTATCTTGATAATATTCTAACAAAAAGTATTATTAAAAAAGCCACCGAATTAACATAAAACGTGATAAAATAATTTAAACGAAATAAATTTGATAAATAGTATGGAAGACTTAGCGGCCGCCTATCTACATATATTCATGTGTTTGTTGTTACTTGAATAAACATGAATATTCTTGGGTTTACTAGGGCTGGATCCTGTGTCAATTCCACTGTATAATATGTCAGCCTGATGACTTTCAGATAAAGGATCGCTTACTGATCACGTGCATTCTCTCTCTGCTCAAAAGACTTTAAACAACTCAGCATGCTCTCTGTGTGATGTATAAGTATAGGTGTCTCTGTGGGTTCCAGTTTCTGGTTAATCGTACATGGAAGTTATAAAGTCAAGCCCCAATTCTTCTCCATTTGGCAAATTGAGAAGTGGTGGTGAAAGTCTCTTAATTAAGGAACCAGGAAATAACACGTCTTCTTTAGTAGGACAGGGCAAGCCCAGGCCACCTGACTCTCCATGTAACCAGCACACATGCCCTCTTGCTTTTAAAAGTTATTACATTTAATTATACTTTTTCTAAAGACACCGAAAACGAAAATGGGTTTCAACACATAGAGAAAGTGGACAGTGACACTCCCCAACAACATCGTAATGTAACTATTAACATGACTGTTTTTAAGCCTTTTTTGAAGAAAACAACAACAAACAAGGTTAAGGAATTTTGTTACAAACATATTCTTGACCTATGGGAGAGTTCTATTCATTACCAAACGTTTTACTTAACATTTTTAGTCAGTCATCATTGATTGACTAGTTAAAAGAGAAGAGGAATTTCATTAAGATCAAGCTTTAAAAAAGACCTATATTTGACAATTGTATACAACTGGCATAGATATTAGAGCATAAGACAGTCAAACAATTGTTCTAATGACAGTTCAATACATGCTTATGCAGTGAATTCATAAAATGCGTTTTCTACCAGTTTCTAGCTCTTATGAACAATACAAACGTTCTGTTGTACAAATTCATCTCAGTA
This sequence comes from Limulus polyphemus, assembly GCF_000517525.1. Lineage (NCBI taxonomy): Eukaryota > Metazoa > Arthropoda > Merostomata > Xiphosura > Limulidae > Limulus > Limulus polyphemus. Next base: position 11,675 of record NW_013667324.1, on the reverse strand, counting down.
TATTTCACACTATAGGCGAGTAGCGAAAAACGTAGCACTACAAATTTACCTCAATATACGTCACAATATTGTTGCGTAGTACAAAAATCTAGTATTAAAGTTCACCTCAGTATGCGTCACAATACTGTTAAACAGTGCAAAAATCTGGTACTACAAGTTCACCTCGGTATACGTCACAATACTGTTAAACAGTGTAAAAATCTAGTACTACAAGTTCACCTCAGTATGTGTCACAATACTGTTAAACAGTGTAAAAATCTAGTATTACAAGTTCACCTCAGTATGTGTCACAATACTGTTAAACAGTGTAAAAATCTAGTACTACAAGTTCACCTCAGTATACGTCACAATACTGTTAAACAGTGTAAAAATCTAGTACTACAAGTTCACCTTGATATATATCACACTGTTGTTGGATAGTGTAAATTTACTGTAGTACATATTCACCACAGCATACATCACACTGTTGTTGGGTGATATGAAAATCTAGCAGTACAAGTTCACCTCAATATAGGCTATACTATTATTGTAAAACAATCTTTTATATTCACAGGTATTATTTTTAATGCCTTCCACTTATTGAAATATCGGTCGATACCTTGAGTTTTCTGAATATTTAATTTTGTAAACTTATCTAAGCCTCAGGGGTGGGTTTAGGGAAACCCTCCTCTAACTTGTGTCTGAGCCTCTTCTATAAAAAACTCTTTAAAACTGTAATCAGTTTTTAGTTTCATGAGTAACGTACTCTACATGTTATGACTTAAGAACACCGTGAGTTGTACGTTTCGTAAACTTACCTGAAAAAGGATGGGTACTTTTAATTTCCAAGAGTACTCCTGTCCGACATTTGACACCAGCTTACATAAGTCTGATTGTTAGCAGGACATGGCGTCATCAATGGACAAACTTGTGGTCACTATTCTAGTCTACAAGTTCATTAGACAAAAATCTCCTTTACGACGCCGAACTGTTTCGCAAACAGCATTTGCTGTGTAAGTAATCGACAACAAATGATACTGCATACGAAGAGCGTTCACGATCAGCCCAGAAATCGTTGAATTAAGGCTACAAAATCGTAGTAACTTTTTTGGATTCTATTAATTTTTCAATCGTTCTGGTATCTTGTTTAAGTCATTTTAATAAGAAAATAATGTAGTACAATGTATCTTTTTTTTTTACTAGGTAAACCATTTCATTTTTCGGTTTAATAAATTCAATACGTAAGTCAGCTCACCAGTTCTCTCTATGTTACAAGGTTCAACACGTAAGTCAACTCACCAGGTTTCTCTATGTTAATAGGTTCAACACATAAGTCAGCTCATCAGTTTTCTCTATGTTAATAAATTCAACATGTAAGTCAACTCACCAGGTTTCTCCATGTTACTAGGTCCAACACGTAAGTCAACTCATGAAGTTATTCTACATTAGTAAGTCCAACATGTAAGTCAACTCATTAAGTTTCTCTACGTTACTAGGTTCAACATGTAAGTTAATTTACAAAGTGTGTGGTCTCTCACACGCAATAGGTTAAATACGTAAGTCAGCTCATCAGATTTTTTTATGTTACTAGGTTCAACACGTAAGTCAACTCATCAGGTTTCTTTATGTTAATAGGTTCAACACATAAGCCAGCTTATCAGGTTTCTCTATGTTGATAGGTTCAATACGTAAGTCAGTTCACCAGGTTTCTCTATGTTAATAAGCTCAACATGTAAGTCAACTCACCAGGTTTCTCCATGTTACTAGGTCCAACACGTAAGTTAATTTACAAAGTTTATGGTCTCTCACACGCAATTTTCATCTTGAGTATGTTTGAGACTGGTTTAAAAATCTTCAATATGAAACAGGAGTCTAATTAAGAAATGTTTAGTATATAACACAATCAAAACGAATCAAGTTTAATCTTGTTTAACATCTTAAGAACTGAAGGAAACAAAGACGAGATTCAGAAGTCTGTACATTACTAAATATCAAACTAAAACAGTGTTTCTCAACTAGGTGAATGGTTCACTCAGGGGTTAATGAGATCAAAATCAGGGTGAATAAGAATGATGGGATGAACGAGTATTATTCAAGAGTAAAAAAAAATATTAGTTATTATTATTATATATTGTAGTTTGATAAATACATTTATTTAATTTTTTGTTTATTTTAGAGATACAAGTTAAAGTGGTCTGATAAATATTTTGTTAAAATTTAGTGATTGTTGAAGACTGTTTACGTTATAAAGGCACAACATTTACTTCACTAAATGGAACATCACGTGCTTTTTGTAATTAATTTATCTTGTTTTGAAGAAAACATATTGCACATTTTTGATTAATTGAGAAATACCATGCTAGCATTTCAAATAATTAGATTAAAAAACCAACAAACGAACGAACAAATGGCAATTGACGACTGGAAGATATTGTATGGCTTTCTTTCAAGCAACTGTTTTTGAGTTTTCTTGAAATTACTACAACTAATGTATTATTAATAGAGAAAACAATAGTAAAATAACTATAACTAATGTATTATTAATGGTATTATAGTAGTAGTATTATATTAGTGTAGATGTTTGTCAACTGTATAATAATAATGTTAGTATCAGATTAGTGTAGATGTTT
>NW_013667324.1:7276-8066 GCF_000517525.1 Limulus polyphemus | reverse complement strand
TTTCTTATTGTTTTAGAATGACACAGAACCCTAATTTTAACCCTTTTTTGTAACAGCTGAAGCTTGTTTTATAAGTCAAATTATTAATGTTTCAGTTATCTTTAATACTACAATTCATACAAATAGAAAAGTATATCTAATGTATTTACATAGAGCATTTATGTTTCTAATTTTCTTCTACCAAAAATAATACCGTAATAATTTAACTTACTGGGCAATAAGCTCTTTGACTGTAGGTGTCGCTGTAGTCTGAATCCGGGTAATCAGGTAAGGGCTCACGTGGTAAAGGCCCAAAAGGCTACAAACATTATTTGACCAAATACATTTAGAAACATTAAAATTTGAAAGAGAAACTTGCTAGATTTAAAATGTATGTATATCTAAATCACTAATGTATGGAATAAAGTAATAGTTTGAAAGAAATAAAACGTTACTTGCCAAAATATGTAAGGGGTGTTGCAAAATAAATCAGACTTTTACTCCTGAAGTAATGATAAACTTGTTAGGACCGCGATTATCATCACGAGTGAGAAAACGCCATTTCAACGTACTCTTGGGTGTTTGACTTTTCGAATTTCATTTTTTGCGAAAACTTTTGAATCATGGTGCTCACTAGAACTCAGGTTCGTGTCACATGTGCTGCCTTCGAGATCGGTCAGAAACTAGTCGCAGAGAATTCAAGTAGGAACTTTCATTCAACAATGCACAGAAGAAATGTTGGAAACTTTGCCTGAATGCGAGAGCCACAAACGTGAAACCTTGATTCGTGTTCTCACTTATTGTGCTCACA
>NW_013667324.1:0-6991 GCF_000517525.1 Limulus polyphemus | reverse complement strand
ACTTATTGTGCTCACAGAGACAGCCACAAAACAGACATGTTTGTTGCATTGACTTGAAATCTTTTGCAAATCGATTAAAACTCGTGCTTGAGAACAATGGTGGCCCAATCAAGCGATATTGATCCTTGAAATTACTTTTTGAGTGAATTAAAAGCTTATTTTACTTTGTTATGCTCCCGGGGAAAAAAGTGTGATTTATTTTGCAACACCTCTTACAATACGAAGTTGAAGCAAACAAAAATGTCAATACGCTTATTTCAGAGTATTGTGACACAAATCACTTGAATTCTGCTAGTTTCAAACACGTCTCTGAGTTAACTGGCTAGATATATTTACAATAATAACAGGTAATAAAATAAGAACCAAAACTCGAGCGCTTTCGAATAGTTGACTATTCTTCAGGAGAACAAATAGTCAACTATTCGAAAGCGCTCGAATTTTTTAAGTTTATTACACTTTATATGTGATCCTTTGTGCTAACTTTTTTATCAAGAATACTAACAGGTATTTATGACTCACTTTTTGAGTTCAGTCGTAAAAAACATGACTTGATACTTGTAGAGATAACAGGACGGGTTTGTAAATAGAGCTTCTCAGTTATTGCAATTAAAATAACAAAACATTAAGAGAAAAAGTAAAAATAAATGTTCAAAAAATGATAATACATACTATATAAAAAGATAAGTTTCGTTCGCTAGTATTTAATAATACTTACCAGTACATTTCTAATGTCAGCTGCAGTGGGACCTAAGGTCATAATCATAGAATCATCATAATCCACCTCTGGAATTAAAAGGTCTACGTGGTCGCCCGATTCTATCGGTAAACTCTCCTATTACAGAAAATGTGATGATACTGTTTGTTTAAAAAAACTGTTTTGTGGACTTTAAAACATTATAAAACATATATAATACATTATCATGGATTATACTGTCATGTAGAGTATTAGACACGCCATACTGATCTCAGTCCTTCTTATATGGCAGTTAAATCTTGGGTTAGTTAACAGGTAAACAACACGAGAAAAATGCGTCGCAAAAAAAAAGTGTAAGAATTGAGGAGAGAATATTATATGATAAGCTAAGTGCTCATAAATCAGCTATCCACTTTAATGTAATACAGAACGCAAAGCTATCTTTATTACACAGATGATTGTCAGGTTTTGTATAGGGCCGGATTCTTCACAATAAGTGTCTGTGGCTAGTTGGCGATAAAAATGGTCTTATTGATAATAATTATTATTATCAGAAAGTAAGTGACGTTGTCAGTCATTATTACTATCAGAGGAAGTGACGTTGTCAGCTAATGTTATTACAAAAACTTCACTTGTTTTTAGTGATTTTTTTTCAAAGCAAAACTTGAAAACGAATAATGTTTAAACAATTTTTAAATAAGTACTTTTAACTGATGAGAACATTTCAAGAGTTTTACTTATTTACTTTTATAATCCAAGTGCAATTTATTTACCTTAACAAAGAGAGGGTTAGAACGTCCACGAACTCCGGTGAAGGATAAAGGCGGCATTTCATCGTGATCAGTATCTCGAACATGGTGCTGATAGGATTCGGAAATTCGGTCAGGATATGATTCTAAATCCTGAGAAGGTGGAGAGGAATCGCTCTCTGTTGGATAATATGGATCCCGAGACAGTAAATTCCAGTTGGAAACATTCGTTGGTGGTAGATTTGTTCTTCTTTCCTGTAGAGACAGTTTTTAACAATGACAAAGTGTTATCCTTTCATGATCACGTCTCTAGTTAACAATGACAAAGTGTTATCCTTTCATGATCACGTCTCTAGTTAACAATGACAAGGTGTTATTCTTTCATCCTTTCATGATCACGTCTCTAGATTCATATCAGAAAGTTAACTTGAAACGAGGGTATTGAAATTAATAAGCGATAATACGTTTCATGATTATCAAAAATAACTTATTTCAGAAGCAAAATTAATAAGAGTTTAAGATATAAGAATGACGGAATAAATACAGCGAATACATAAACTTACATGTAGACGATCGTCAACCAATTGTGGTTCTCTAGTTGGAAGATCATTTCTTCTTCGCTGCTTCTTAACTCTGAGAAATATATATAATATAAATATTAAGCATACGAATATATGAAAAACAAACAAGAACACATTAGTATTGAATAATAAGTATTATTCACAATCAGAAAAATTCAATTTTAATCAACTTTTAAAACAAAAAACTAAATACCCAGACGTGATTACAATCGTTTAATAGTTGCAGTTATTAACGATCATGCACTTATACCATATCGAAGTCAATAATCAAGATCGTAATACCTAGCGGCATATAATAAAGTTCCCAGATTTTCATCTGGACACGTTTTATCAAACGACAAGTGATATTAGCTTTAACTGACAAATTTAACGACAAATGATATTAACTTTAATTAACAAATTTAACGGCAGGTGATATTAACTTTAATTAACAAATTTCATGTCAGCTTATTTAAATCTTATCTTTTTAGAAATATCATAATGTTTTAAAACTCCACTGCTATGTCAGTTTATTTTAATTTTATTTTCCTAGAGATGTCGTGATATTTGAAAAATTCACAAGTATATCAGCTTATTTTAATCTTATATTGTTGGAGATAAACTGTTCACTACGAAAACATAAGTCAGTCCTCATGATTCAGATAGTTGAAGATACTTGAAAAACTACACGGATCTATGAAATAAAGAGTTCCAGGTTGCAATAATGTAATTATTTATTTAGAGAAAGAGATATTTCTCGTACCTTAATATACATTTATAACTCAGTTCTTAACGTATGATCATATATGTTTGATAAAGTTCACTAGGTAGAAGAAAGCTACCCGTAACTTTATTCTTAGGTATGAATATAAATTAACTGACAATTTGGTAAAAAAACAACAACATTATACTTACCTGAAAGCGACGAGGAACATTAAAGCGAGGAAGAGAACAGATCCAAGCACCACAACAACTACCATCAGCACCTTAGCATCTGCTGGTTAGTAATTTTACTTTATTAATATCAGAAAAGAATTAGAAAAGTCATGAAAGATATACATAATTATATATTAGGAAAATGTGATTATGATTACAATAAATACAATAAACCTGCTAACTGTAATGAATGAATTAGACTTTAAGTTAAATATATTGTTAACTAATAGTCAATGATCTAAGTTGAATAGATTGTTAACCATTATTTTAAGAGCTCTATAAGTTAAATAGATTGTTAAACACTAGTTAAGAATTTAAGTTAAATAGATTGTTAAACATTAGTTAATGATCTGAGTTAGATAGATTGTTAACCATTAGTTAATGATCTAAATTAAATACATTATTAACCATTAGTTCACGAGCTGTATAAGTTAAATAGATTGTTAAACACTAGTTAAGAATTTAAGTTAAATAGATTGTTAAACACTAGTTAATGATGTAAGTTAGATAGATTGTTAACCATTAGTTAATGATCTAAGTTAAATAGGTTGTTAACTATCAGTTCACGACCTGTATAAGTTAAATAGATTGTTAAAACACAGCTAAGGATATAAGTTAAATAGATTGTTAAAACACCAGCTAAGGATAAAAGTTAAATAGATTGTTAACTATTAGTTTACGAGCCGTTAAGGTAAATAGGTTGTTAAACACTAGTTAAGGATCCAAGATAAATAGGTTGTTAAAACACCAGCTAAGAATATAAGTTAAATTAAGTTAACAATTAATTCACGAACTGTATAAATTAAATAGATTGTTAAGCACTAGTTTACAAGCTGTCTTTATTGTGTTGCCTCCATTGTGAATTTGTTCATAAATCCTTATTTCAAGGCATTTTTTATTATCATGGCATGGTTTTACCACGAAAAGAATTTTTTCTTCACTTTAAATGCTCGAAATTTAAATTTGTTTCATATTAATGCAAAAAACGAAGATCATAAAATCCTGAAATTATTTTTGATCGATTTAAAATAAAAACTTTTACGACGTAAATTAAAAAGTTACTACTCACTTTTCTATTATGAAAATTTGTCTTGAATTATTCTCGCGCTGATAAAAATTATTATTGTACTCGTTCTCATTCTTGTACAAATTAAACTTATACTCGTTCTCATTCTTGTACAAATTAGACCTCTATTTGTTCTCATTCTTGTACTAATTAAACTTATACTCGTTCTCATTCTTGTACAAATTAGACCTCTATTCGTTCTCATTCTTGTACAAATTAGGCCTCTATTCGTTCTCATTCTTGTACAAATTAGGCCTCTATTCGTTCTCATTCTTGTACAAATTAAACTTATACTCCGTCTCATTCTTGTACTAATTAAACTTATACTCGTTCTCATTCCTGTACAAATTAGACCTCTATTCGTTCTCATTCTTGTACAAATTAGACCTCTATTCGTTCTCATTCCTGTACAAATTAAACTTATACTCGTTCTCATTCTTGTACAAATTAGACCTCTATTCGTTCTCATTCTTGTACAAATTAGGCCTCTATTCGTTCTCATTCTTGTACAAATTAGACCTCTATTCGTTCTCATTCTTGTACTAATTAAACTTATACTCCGTCTCATTCTTGTACAAATTAAACTTATACTCGTTCTCATTCTTGTACAAATTAGGCCTCTATTCGTTCTCATTCTTGTACTAATTAAACTTATACTCCGTCTCATTCTTGTACTAATTAAATTTATACTCGTTCTCATTCCTGTACAAATTAGACCTCTATTCGTTCTCATTCTTGTACAAATTAGGCCTCTATTCGTTCTCATTCTTGTACAAATTAAACTTATACTCGTTCTAGATCTCATACAAACCAGTCTACCATCTTTCTCTCAGCAAGTACCACATGTTTAGCTCATCAAAATTTGGTAATGTAATTTCTAACCATGAGGGCTTATAATTTTAAAATTCAAATTTCGATATTCGCGATGGGCACAGCTCAGATAGTCTACAGTGTATTTTGGGCTTAATATACCAAACAAACAAAACAAACGAACTTTATAATAAGTTGAATGTCCTACTGTTGAAGTTATCTTTCTTAAGTAAAAAAACAAACGTAACCATTAGAAGTATTTGTTACTTTTTCGTAATGACGAAAGTGCATTTTTTTTGCCAACTTTGAGAATTAAAAAAAATTACAAAATTATCGGTGATTACATTCATTAGTTAAAAAGGAAGAAAAAGAAAACACAAGCTATGTAACTGTATGATTTTGAAATCAAAGTTAGTACTTACTGTTTCTATCTTCAGGTTTCGCTACTGGGATAGTTTGTTCACAATGTTCTCCAAAATATCCATCTTTACAACTGAAAGCAAGAACAGAATAATTTTTAATTATAAAAACACTCAATAGCGTTAAAAGTTTCACCTAAGGTTTATAATGTAAACTACTCTAGTAATCAGGAGAATCACATATCATGAGTTACTCTAGTAAAAAGAGTAATCGTAAAATATGCTTAGCTAACATAATACTCTGGTTACCAGGATCATTTCCTATCGCACTCTTTGAAAGATACTTAAAGAACATAATACTCTGGTTACCAGGATCATTTCCTATCGCACTCTTTGAAAGATACTTAAAGAACATAATACTCTAGATTAAAGGTATATACTCTAATATACCCATTATTAATTCTCACTTAATAACTCCGGTAACCATGATTATTCGATATTATATTCTTTTCAATAATTATTAACTCTAATAAACAAATAAACCAGGAACAACATACTGACCTACAAGTATAAGCATCTGATCCTTTCAGACTACAGTTTCCATATCTACCGCACGGATCACCCTCACAAACACCTGAAAAGGTAAGATACGTTCTCAGAACACTGATATCTTAAGAATTATTGAGATATAGAACTCGATTTATAACTTAAATATCCTTCATTATAGACGATAAATGCTCTAATTGTTTTACCTAAACATTCTTGACAGTAAAAGTTCTACTAGTTTTATTTAGGAATCTTTCATTCTGGAAAAATGTTCTAAAGTTTTACCTACACATTTTTGTTTTTGAAAGTAAAACTTCTAATTGTTTTACCTATACATCCTTCCCTCTTTACATCTGAGGATTCATTTTTCTTCTTGAAACCTTTCTCACACTGACAAAAAAAATCACCCGGCGTGTTGACGCAGTTGGTGCCTTTTGGATGACAGCTTCCTTGGACATTACATTCGTCTATGTCTAAAGAAAACGAAATTTAAACCAAGTTCATTCTAGTTGTAAATATTGTCAAGAATAACGATAAATGTGAAATGAAACTTCATATGTCTGAGGCTAAAAATATTTATATTTCAATTACAAACAACCTAACCTTCCAGATGAAAGTTTTTATTTACTTAATCGGAAGTTATATGTGATATTCTACACAGAAACTTATTCACAATAATAACGCAAGAACATGCTACAAATATGTGACGTAACATACTGAGAAGATAAAACACTATTGTTGGAAAACTTAACTCTTAGGTTAGGAACCCTCAGAGCTATTGGTATTTGCGGCCCTTTAACGCAGAATATATGGTGTAACAAATCTTGGTTAGATTAGGAGAATACTAATAATAGAAACTGTTTTGAAAATCCAGGTAATAAGTTATTTGATGATGCTTTGACTTTTTAACATAGTTTGTGAGAAAGAATTAGCAGTAGCATATTAGGATTGACGGCATAAAATTGATAGTCAAGAGGTTGAATTTATGAGAGTTACAACTGGGGTTAGGATTGAAGGGATAAAAATGGTAGTACAGAGATTGAATTTATGAGGGTTATAATTGGGGTTTAAAGGTATTCTAAGCTAAATGAGATCACAATGATATCCGCATTGCTACTAGTAAAAATAGTGATGCAATAATATGGAGACTTTATTCTTTAGTTTTAAACACATTGAGTAATGAGTTTAATAGTAAAGGGAAGTGAATCTTGTAATGAGTTTAACAGTAAAGGGAAGTGAATGCTGTAAGGAGTTTAACAGTGAAGGGAAGT
>NW_013667323.1:247934-251639 GCF_000517525.1 Limulus polyphemus | reverse complement strand
TGTTTTATTCAGTAATAGAAGATTATGACAATGTTGTTTTATCTAGCAACAGACAATTACAACAATGTTGTTTTATTCAGTAATAGACGATTTCGACAATGTTGACTTATCTAGCAACAGACAATTACAACAATGTTTTTATTCAGTAATAGACGATTACGACAATGTTGTTTTATCTAGCAACAGACAATTCCAATAATGTTGTTTTATTCAGTGATAGACCATTACGAGAATGCTGTTTTTATCTTGCAACAGACAATTTTTAAAATGCTGTTTTATTCAGTAATAGAAGATTATGACAATGTTGTTTTATCTAGCAACAGACAATTACTAAAATGTTGTTTTATTCAGTAATAGAAGATTATGACAATGTTGTTTTATCTAGTAATAGACAATTACAACAATGTTGTTTTATCCAGTCATAGACGATGACGACAATGTTGTTTTATCTAGAAACAGACGATATCGACAATGTTGTTTTATCCAGAAATAGACGGTTATGACAATGTTGTTTATCTACCAACAGACAATTACAACAATGTTGTTTTATTCAGTAATAGAAGATTATGACAATGTTGATTTATGTAGTAATGGACAATTACAACAATGTTGTTTTATTCAGTAATAGACGATTACGATGTTGTTTTATCTGGCAATAGACCATTACGAGAATGTTGTTTTATCTAGCAACAGACAATTACAATAACGTTGTTTTATTCAGTAATAGATGATTATGACAATGTTGTTTTATGCAGAAATAGTCGATTATAACAATGTTGTTTTATTCAGTAATAGACGATTACGACAATGTTGTTTTATTCAGTAATAGACGATTACGACAATGTTGTTTTATCCACTAATAGACGATTACGACAATGTTTTTTTTATCCAGTAATAGACCATTACCACAAAGTTGTTTTATCTAGCAATAGACTATTACGACAGTGTTTTTTTATCTAGCAACAGACAATTACAATAATTTTGTTTTATTCAGTAATAGACCTTTACTAGAATATTGTTTTATCTAGTAACAGACAATTACAACAATGTTTTTTTTACCCAGTAATAGACGATTACGAGAATGTTGTTTTATCTGGCAATAGACCATTACGAAAATGTTGTTTTATCTTGCAACAAACAATTACAACAATGTTGTTTTATTCAGTGATAGAAGATTATGACAATGTTGATTTATCTAGCAACAGACAATTACAACAATGTTATTTTATTCAGTAATAGACGATTACGACAATGTTGTTTTATTTTGTAATAGACCATTACGAGAATGTTGTTTTTATCTAGCAACAGACAATTACGAAAATGTTGTATTATTCAGTAATAGACGATTACGACAATGTTGTTTTATCCAGTAATAGACAATTACGACAATGTTGTTTTATCCAGTAATAGACGATTACGACAATGTTGTTTTATCCAGTAATAGACGATTACGACAATGTTGTTTTATCCAGTAATAGACGATTACGACAATGTTGTTTTATCTGGCAATAGACCATTACGACAATGTTATTTTATCTAGCAACAGACGATTACGACAATGCTGTTTTATTTAGTAATAGACCATTACGACAGTGTTGTTTTATCTGGCAATAGACCATTACGACAATGTTGTTTTATCTAGCAACAGACAATTACAATAATGTTGTTTTATTCAGTGATAGATGATTATGACAATGTTGTTTTATCTAATAATAAGCTATCATGAAAATTTTGTTTTATCTAGTTATAGATGTCACGACAATGTCGTTTTATAAAGTATGAGACGATCACGACATTATTGTTTTACCTAATTTGAGACAATCACTAAATGTTGTTTTATCTAGTATGAGACAATTACGACACTGTTGTTATTTTTCCTGCTATGAGACAATCATGACGTTTTTGTTTTATCTAGTATGAGACGGTCATCGTGATACGAGCGCATCCATTAACGTCTTACGTGCCTGACGTGATTTTTAGGAACATCTGACAATGACCTCTTGTTAATTTCGCGCACTGATTTATGCATTAAATATTTTTTTGTATCGATAAATTATTTACTTCGAAAAAATATACATTATTCAAAAGAGAGGATAATTAATAAAGAGAAGATTATTGTTTTATAACTGTAAAGACAAGAGTAAAATCTATGAAACAATATAAGATTCAAACTGGCTGATCAGCTCAAGCTAAATTGCAGCCTTTGAAACAGTACACAGTTTAAAAGAGTATATAAGTTACAAAGGTAAGATTAGAAACTGGAAAACAATACTTTGTTGAAACAGGCAGATGAGTTGTACAGTCAAGAATCTGTGAAACAATATAAGATTCAAACTGGCTGATCAGCTCAAGCTAAATTGCAGCCTTTGAAACAGTACACAGTTTAAAAGAGTATATAAGTTACAAAGGTAAGATTAGAAACTGGAATACAATACTTTGTTGAAACAGGCAGATGAGTTTTACAGTCAAGAATCTATGAAACAATATAAGATTCAAACTGGCTGATCAGCTCAAGCTAAATTGCAGCCTTTGAAACAGTACACAGTTTAAAAGAGCATATAAGTTACAAAGGTAAGATTAGAAAGTGGAAAACAATACTTTGTTGAAACAGGCAGATGAGTTGTACAGTCAAGAATCTATGAAACAATACACGAGTAAAAATATGCAGTTCGAATCGTGAAAACAAGTTACACGCTTAAACTGAAACGCTTGTTACTCTCTTGAAGTCTGTACGTGAAAAACGCAGTTAAATATTCATTGAAGACAGTTTTCTGTGATATAGCTGCATTACGTATGAAAATAATAATTATATTGTTCATAACAGAAGTGTTATATTACGGAATAAATCAAGTTCTAAGCACGTGGAGGTTAAACTATCAGAATAATGATTCATAGCGGATTCGTGTAAAATTAAAATCTCTTATACCAGTCACTCGGTGGGACAGCAGATAGTCTGATGTGGCTTTTCTATAAGAAAAACACACACACTCATAATTTTGTCACCCAGTGGCTCAGCGGTATGTCTGCGGACTTATAAAGCTAGGCTTCGATACCCGTTGTGGTCAGAGCACAGATAGTCCATTGTGTAGCCTTGTGCTGAATTTCAAACAAACAAACCCTAATACTAGCCGCTTATACAAATGTGCGCACCCCCTGCACAAATAAAAACAAATGAACTTCATTACAAGCTATGTTTGATAAACTGTGCAGCTTTTGTTTTGTTGTTCGTTTAACTTTGCCGATTTAAAGTGGATCAAACAAATATTAAACATATACATGTTTATGAATTCTCCGACACGTTTTTTTCGTTTAAAAAAAATTATAACCTAGAAAACAACTAGTTGGTTGCTCGTGTTGTAAGACTGAAAGTTCGATAACTTTCGCCATTTTTAAACATAACGCGCCACCCATGGAGATACTTTATTAAAGAAAGATGTACACATAAAATACGTTTAAGTTCTTCATAAAATGTAAGATGACATAAGCTCCGTTTGCCATAAATATATCGAGGTTTTATGTGTTTGTAGTTAAATACAAAACTACACAATGGGCTATCTGTACTCGACTCACCACAATTACCTAAGCTCGATTTCTTGAGTTATGAGTCCATATTCTTACCTCTGAGGCCCGGCATGGCCAGGTGGTTAAGGCACTCGACTCGCAATCTGAGGGTCGCGGGTTCGAATCCTCATCACAAAAAACATG
>NW_013667323.1:221830-247222 GCF_000517525.1 Limulus polyphemus | reverse complement strand
TACACTGCTAAATTAGGGACGGCTAGAGCAGATAGCCCTCGTGTAGCTTTGCGCGAAGTAAAAAAAAAAGAAAAAGAAAAGACAATCTTACCTCTGTGTCACTGGGGAGTATTTGGTGTGAAAAAATAATTTTTCCTTTAAATTTTTGTGGTAGTTTTGTCTCTTGGTAAAATATAATTCCAGTAATGTTTTCAGACCATTTTTTAGTTCGTTAATTTACGCACATCATAAATAATAAATTAAACTTCCAAAGTAAGAACAAATTAAAACTTTTAAATCTTACGATATATAAACAAACGATATATATCAGTGTTCTAATAAGGACGAATATTTTATGGGCATACTTCTGTACGCTATATGCACATTCCGGGCTGGAAGAATATATATATAGAGAGAGTATTCGATAGTTTGAAGAACAGCAGGTTTGTTTGTTTTGGGTCATGCGCAAAGCTACTCAAATGATATCTGCACTAACCGTTCCTAATTTTATAGTAATAAACAAGAAGGAAGGTAGCTAATCAACAGCACCCACTGCCAACTCTTGGGCTACTCTCATATGACCGAATAGTGTGATTTGACTGTTACCCTTATAACGCACCCACGGCCCAAACTGCAGAGCGTGATTCCAACATTTTTCTTGCTGTAAGCGGAAGCAAACAATGGATTCGCAGTTCTACAGTCTTGCATGCTAACTACTGGACCACGCTCGGTTCAGAATTATAATTGTGGAACTTTTGTCTTATGTAAGTTTCATATGTTTATGATTCATGATGTTTATCGCATGGTTTATAGAAAATTGTAGCCATGCTAGATTACACGTGTGCTACCCAGGGTCATTTTTAGATATATATCTCAGCAAGAGCTATAAAACTGTAATAAAAATTGGTTTGTTAATTAAGAATAGGCAAGTTTTTAACATTTTTAAATTTATTTTCCTATCGAGGGGTCGCTGTTGGATGGGAGAATTTGGCGCCGGTAAGTAGAAAGAAAGGTCCATTAAGTATCCAACCAACTGGCAGAGATTTAATTATATTATACTATCCCTCATGCGCCTCCGTAGTATATGTTCAACATCTAATGAAAAGTAGATATTTTTATGGCGTAATTAAGGCTAATGTAAATAATTCTTTTCAAATTATTTATATGCCCTTTAAGCTAATTCTAAGCTCAAGATAAGTAAGTACTTTAAGCAAGACAGACAAGGGAAATAATTCTGTTTGAATGTGTATTTGAAAATTTTACATTTAAGCGATAATTTTAAGCTATAGAGTCGATTTATTCCTTAAAAACTGGTAGAAGAAATAAACAAATTTAAAACTATAGTTACTCGGAACTTAAGAAGATTTGAAATAAAAATTAAAGGGATATTTTTTTTTCAAATCATGAAAACTGATATATAATTTGAACAGTTTTTAAATTTGACTAGTTTGACTTTAGAAACGTTATTTCTAATTAACGTATTTTGAAAATTCAATACTGTGAATTATAAATATAAATAAATATATGTATCAGAAATATTAGATAATTAGATGAAACTTTATACCAAGAGCCATGACTTGAAATTTTGTATTGGCAACTATCGGAGTTCAATAATAACTCCTGAGTATCATGGTTCGAACCCATACTGAAAGTCAAAGGCGTGCACAAGGGAAGAAAGCAGAGGGCCAGACCCTCCAATAGCTATGCATATGGATATGATTACTGTGATAAATGTAATGATATTCATTTCTATGTATTATGGTGCACATGCATGTTTTGATATGGCTGATATGTATATATGTGTGTATATTTAATGTGCTCCTCCTTCACTAATAGCAGACAAATTTAAATTCCTGCGCACAGCCCTACTGAAAATACAATGATTTATCTACCGAACGTTTGATCTTAACTCCTGATCATCATGGTTCGAACCGTTAACGATAATTATAACGGTTTTAAATGTTGCTTCCAAGTATTGGAGTTTCAGCGGTACTTAAATCTTTTATGACATAAAAAAAATATTGTTAATATCATGGTTTGAAAAATTAATTCCAAATACCTTGGTGCGTGTCTTTGCCATGAAATCGGTATCTTGGATTGCGGCTTAAACTGTCATACTCAAGAATCTTAGAACTAAAGCTAAAGACAATGATCGTAGTTTTAAACGATTTCACCATAGGTGATGAAAACAAAAGTTACTCCGAAGTAACAAAATGAAAAAAAAATAATTGCAAGTAATGGTGTTTCCAAACTGTATTACCAAATATGGATATATGAAACATTATCAAGAAGTATCATGGTTTAAAACGTTACTCCAAGTTATCATGAATTTATTACATTGTTAAAGGTTTGGTTTGAATTTCACGCAAAGCTAAACGAGGGCTATCTGCGCTAGACATCCCGGTGTAAGACTAGAGGGAAGGCAGCTCGTCATCCCAACTCACCACCAACTCTTGGGTTACTCTTTTACCAACAAATAGTCACATTACAACGTCCCCACGGCTGAAAGGGCTAGCATGTTTGGTGTGACGGGGATTCGAACCCGCGACCCGCGCCCTAACCATCCGGCCATATTGTTAAATGAAACAACGATGTGAAATATTGTTACTTAAAACGTTAATACTTATTATTATTTTTTTTTTTTTCTACGAAAGACATTCTAGATCATATTCCATAAATAGAGTTTAATGACCCACAAGTGGAACATTTACGTCCTAAAAGAAGTTGTCTGGCTATAGTTTCATCGCATTCTTCCAAATTATACTACATACGATTTATGACAAAACGGTTATTTTTGTCTCTTTTAATTCCTCAGAGAGAGTGTTTCTTTTTTTAAAATTTTAAGCTTCCCATTAAAGTATCTCGATAAAACTATTCAATAACCTGATAAACTCTTACTTGGCCTAAATGTATTAGTTTTTAACTAGTCTTTTAAGACTTTTTTCAATGCTGACTGGTTGTATATATAGTTTGTTAGGGCCGGATGTGGCTTAGTTGTTAATTAGCATACTATGGCTATGAATCCAATAATTCGTGACCCGATGCCACAAAATGCTCTCCGCACTTTGAGGTGCGTGTGTACGATAACAGTAATGGTAAAAAATTACCATTTAGTGAGCAAGAGTAACCCAAGAATTGGCGGTAAGTGCTGTTAACTAACTGCCCTATTTCAATTCAAATTAGGGACGACTATGCGCAAGTGACTCTTTACGTAGCTTTTTGCGAAAATTCTGAACCAAACAAGCGATTTAATTTGCTTATTACATTCAATAATCTTGAACAAAATGATATTCGAATGTGTTCCATTTGTTTACAACCAGCGTGTGTTAATCAGCACGTGCTTTTTTTCATTCTTTAGTCCCAACAATAGAACAGCCTTGTTCAAATACAAAAGGAGACAATAGTCGTTTTTGAAAAAAAAGGGTTTTTTATCTGTTTTCAAATTGTTATATTAACATTGTTTGACTCTTTACAAAATAGATGATTACATGTATAAAGTCTGATTTAGAGGGGCAAATAAAATCTTGAATTGGCAGCGTGCCAAATAGTTACAGATAATTTCGGTTGTCATGAGAAGTTTTTTGTTAATTTTTGAGTACAATACTATACTTCACATGTTTGTTTTCTAGTGTAGCCGGTTTTTTCTTTTCTTTACCTACTTAAAGCAAAACAGCTACGTCTTAAAATATGATTTGTACAGCCTAACGCCCTGAAGAAAAATATAGTTTTATAGACACTTAATGTATACTGATACTGGCGATACCTAACGAAACGTGCTATTTGATACAAAGGTATATAGATATAGATATATTTGAAATATTCTTATAACACTGAAAAAGGAGAACATTAAACTAAAAATTAATTAACATTGAATGTATTTGAATTGAATCTGATAAAACACTGACCGTATATAGGCAAAATATAGCGTAATATTATTTATAGTCAAATTATTAATCAAACTTTTTTCTTTAAAGAAACACCTTGTCCCTAAATCATCATCGTACGAGGGTACAAATGTTCAAAGGTATTTGTTTTTGGATAATTTTACAGAATTATCCACGACAGTGGATTCACGCAGCAAGATTTCCTACAGTATAAGCCCGTGGTGTACAGCAATACTATTCAGTCAATTGTTGCTATACTCCGAGCTATGCCTAATCTCGGAATAAACTTCGGGAACAACGAGAGAGAGGTAAGTGGTGACACTTCTTTTTTGGGGGTTGGTGGGTGTTATATTTTATTTTACAGATTACATGACGTTCAATTTAAAATATATATATATGAAACGAAAGCCATAATATAGATTTAATGAAAGAGATGAACTGAAGAAAGAGCATTGTAAATGTTATTGTTATTTTGCATACAGGACGCTTGTTGTTGTTGTTTTTATTACAATTCTGTAATTTTTATTACGATTTTACGATAACCCTACAAATCGCTTCGCATGTCATTCTCTAAGAATAAGAATAAAAGGTTCAAATCTTCGCACGTTTTTCCAGTAGTTGGATTCGATTTTCTAATAAAAAAAACAGGGAGGTTCACATATTTGTCACATTTCCTGCATTTTCAAACCATTATCCAAGGAAAAAAGTAGATATTGGTCTAAGCATTTGACGATTTTAAGCTAGTTACTGTTTTTTTATATAAAAAATAGGTAACTTAAGTTGATAAGAAGTGTTTTACTAAGGTTGTTAGGGAGTAAATGTTTTAACTCAGTTGGCCAAGCACTTGCTTGTCGTGAGAAAGGTCCCGGATTCGATCTCATGTAGGAACCATATTAAAGTCGCGAATCACAAGAAAAGTGATAAATATTTGTTTGTGGTGTGTGAGGGATGTGGTAGTTTAAGGCTGTTAAAAGTGTCTCATCTGGAGTTGCTAGTGGGTTAGCTTAACTGGTAACACTACTTTCAGGAAGTGTTGAAGTAGAAGAGCACTCTCTTGGAGCGCGAGAGATGAAATGTTGGATTATCAAAAAAACAGTCTTATAACATCCAAAATGGGGTGGAGGGATCCAAATGTTTAAAAACCTTCTCTAAAAACAAGAGCCCCCAGTGGCACAGCGGTATGTCTGCGGACTTACAACGCTAGAATCCTGGTTTCGATACCCGTGGTTGGCAGAGCACAGATAGCCCATTGTGTAGCTTTGTGCTTAATTACAAAACAAACAAACTAAAAACAAGAATAAATAGTTTTCAAAATTTTAGATGTTGAAATGTCTGTATAGGTGATATGAAACTTTTTTTTTGTCTACGAGTTAGTCCACGTTTTTGTCAAGGCCAGATTTACATATTCAAGAAGAAAAATCAAATTATTCGATTCGTTGTCTTCTTTTGTTCAAAGTGCTGGTTAGTTGCATTGTTTACATTTATATTTTTAATTCGAAGAGCATTCAAGAACTCTTTAAAAGGTTTGGTCATGATTTTTTATTACCATTTCTCACTTTGTACTAAGACTTCTATTACTGATTGGTAATGTCTAACATTTAGAGGGAAACAATATCGCGATGCTCGAAGTTCAAAAGCATATTTCCAGACTAAACAACAACAAAAGGAAATATGAAGTTCAAGAGAAAGAGATGTTGTTGTTTTTTAATTTATAGCAGCTAACGCCAGCAGAATGAACGCAGGACAAGGTTTTACTCGCTTGAAAATCGATTGTGGGTTGTACTGGAACATTCGTGTTTCAGCGGCGGGTTGTCGTCAGTTGCAGTTTTGTACGGCACTGGTTGGATAATAAAGTACATGGCATCATCTTTTCACGGCTACAGAGGAGAAAAACAAGGATAGCAGCTACTGTGCATGGAAATAGTCCATTGTTAATAATTTATTCCACTGCATATCTCTGTGACTTGAGCAGTCACATAAGGAAAATATTACATGCTGAGCGTGAGGAGTAGAACAACGTAACTTGCACTAGAATTGTAAGATGTTTAGAATTATTCGATATATTGAAAGTATATTTATATAATAACGCTCTTATAAATTTACTTTCGAGTAATAGTAATAATAATAATAATATGATTGAATGCTAAAACAAACTTAAAATTCAATTGCAACTCTCATAACAATTACCGCAACCTCTTTGCATCGTACAAAGCCTAACTGTTCGACTAATAACAGTTATGTTGATTGTTTTGAGTTTCGCGCAAAGCTACACGAGGGCTATCTGCGCTAGCCGTCCCTAATTTAGCAGTGTAAGACTAGAGGGAAGACAGCTAGTCATCACCACCCATCGCCAACTCTTGGGCTACTCTTTTACCAACGAATAGTGGGATTGACCGTGACATTATAACGCCCCCACGGCTGAAAGGGCGAGCATGTTTGGTGGGGCGGGGATTCGAACCCGTGACTAGCAGATTGCGAGTCGAGTGCCCTAACCACCTGGCCATGCCGGGCCTTACCGTTATGTACTTAGCTTGACAGGCTGTTGTTTTATTTAGAAAGTTTTCCCCAAAGGAATATTTACAATTAATATATTATTAAAGAAAATATTTTGTAAATACAACTTTGTACAAAACGGATGATTTTCAAGTAATTATCATACTGTTGTTGTTTTTTTATCACTATGAAGTACCTTGAAATAATTATCTAAGCCCGGGGTCGAACATACCCACTCTTTCAGCCATGGGAACCTTATAATGTGATGGTCAATCCCATTATTCTATGGGAAAGAGTATCCTAAGAGTTGGCGGCGAGTTTTTCATATGGTTAGCAGTTCTAAGTTAGAGAGGGCGGCCTTAATAGCTTTGCCATCAAGATAGAAAGAAACATGTAAAATAAGAATAATATGTCTGGTGAGTCTTAAGTCGCTTTCATCCTACTAATTGCCGTTGACGTCACTACATTCTACGAAAGACTTCACCTGGTCAAAAGTACGGTTTTAACCTCCGATATATGTGCTTTCGAGTACTCTGAAAGAAGTAATGTTTTCGTAAAAGAGTAGGAATCTGTTTGTTTGTTTCAGAATTACGCGCAAAACTGCACAAAGGTCTACCTGCGTACAAACTCATAAGGAAGGCAATTATTCAACAGCACCCACCGCCAACTCTTATCTAATCGAATAGTAGGAAATTACATCATTCTTTTACCGCACCCATAGCCCCAATGTTCGAAGAGAGCTTTTGCGGCAATGGGTCGCGAACCTTGAATCCCTGGATTCACAGTCCGATGAGTTAATTAATGTGCCACAATATCACAAAAACATGGTTAAATATATAGAGTTTTACTGTCAAAAAAAAAAAAAAATCAAGAAACTCAATTATTAAGTGTGTAATATATGCCATTCTAACACGAAATAACATTGCATTTGCTGAAACTAAAAAAAAAAAAAAATTCAAATTTTGTAAACGCAACGCTTATTAATAAGCAAAATTTTAATTATATTCCAACATAAGTTTGGATACGTTTTCTGTTCACTATATTTGAGGCTGATGTTTATACTGCTTGCATATAGATTGTATTGTGTTTTGTTCTGTTAGACGAGAATTATTGATCCAACAGTCTCTCTCCAAAAAAATCTAGAGTAACCATTGGAAACCACTTTGGTATTTGAATGTAGGAAATTTGGGCATTCATAAATACCCCCACCCCAGTGGCACAGCGGTATGTCTGCGGACTTACAACGCTAGAATCCGGGTTTCGATACCCGTGGTGGGCAGATCACAGATAACCCATTGTATAGCTTTGTGCTTAATTACAAACAAACAAGCATTCATAAATCATTGAAAATGTGGCGCCCCTGTCGGCGTAAATATGAAGTTCTCTATCTCGAAGGTAGTACGATAGAACTTCATTTAAAATGTTGAACTTTAAACACATCATTAAACAAATCATTACACATGTTCACGAGGAAATGATGAATATTACGGTTTTAAACACATCATTACACATGTTCACAAGGAAATGAAGAATATTACGGTTTTAAACACATCATTACACATGTTCACAAGGAAATGAAGAATATTACGGTTTTAAACACATCATTACACATGTTCACAAGGAAATGAAGAATATTACGGTTTAAAACACATCATTACACATGTTCACAAGGAAATGAAGAATATTATGGTTTTAAACACATCATTACACATGTTCACAAGGAAATGAAGAATATTACGGTTTTAAACACATCATTACACATGTTCACAAGGAAATGAAGAATATTACGGTTGAATTAATGCTAATATTATAATCTAGTTAATTAATTGACAAACAAAGTTTTCTATGAAAGTATTCGTTTGAGAAAAAAGAATTTCAGATGTAGCCTAATGGTTACCGTGCCGGACTGCATATCCGAATGTCCAAGGGACGCTTATAACTGTTCCATCATTTTCGATATTCCATTAAGATTAGCCGCATAGATAGCTAAAAACAGACTTTCCTCTTTTTTGGTCAGCAGCTCTAAATTAGGGATGGCTATATATGAATACTAGGGGTCTCAGACCTGGCACGTGTCGCATAAAGTGTCGTTCAGGTTTAAAAATATCAAATCACCCCTCACCCCCAAAAAAATATTATTCCCACAGAGAGTGGGAATAATATACATCAGTAAATATTTCTTTTTACAGTTTATAACTTTCATAAGAATAAACATATCCCAATATGTTATCTGATTTAGTGTAGAAATTCCTTTATTCTACTATTGAATAAACAAAATGAAGCGAAAAAAGATTGGGTGGAGATTTTATACAAGCTTTCTAATATTTTTATAAACAATATGAGCACTCGATTTGAATTTCGCGCAAAGCTACACGAGGGTTATCTGAACAAGCTCTACTTAATTTAGCAGTGAAAAACTTTTGCGCTATTCTTCTAGCGACGAAAGATATGATTGGCCGTCATATTATTACGTCCCCACGACTGAAAGGGCGAGCACGTTTGGTGGGACGGGGATTCGAACCCGCGACCCGCAGATTGCGAGTCAAGCGCTCGAACCACCAGGCCATGCTGGCGTTTATAATGGAAAAAATGATACTGAAATGTTGCTGTAGTTTATTTCCATTCTTGATCTTTAAAGGAAAAATATTAAATCAAGTTTTATTACAAGTATAAATACTTTTCCTGTTTAACTTACTTGATGATTTTTCAAATTAAGTTAGTTTATAACAGCTACGTAAAAGTAACTAAATTTGTGATTTTATTGTTATATTTCTATACTATACTATACTGTAAGACTTCAGTATACAAATCAATGCTATTCTTTTATAGAAAACATGTTTTTACTTCAATAACTCAGTTCACTATATTAATTTTAATTAACGATTCACAAAACGTTAACTTGGTAGCTTGGTTACGGTGTAAGTGGAACAGTCCAAATATACTGCTGACATTTTCAACCATACGATTTTAGAGGGGGCTAGTATCGTATTTCAGGACAGAGATGTGTGCATTCTCTTTTCCAGTCTGGAAAATATCACTCGCTGCTCACCTGAGTCAGTCTTGAAGCAATTGTTTATTACAAGTAGATGAGTAGGACGGTGGTTAGGCCCTGGCGTGACTAATCTATCACTGTGATGCACGTCGACATATCAACACGAGTGAGTGCAGCGTGTGCTTGCATGCAAAGTATGGGTTGGAACCATTATTTAAAAACTGTATCATCCACAGCTCCCCAGTTCACGAGATTACAGCTGATGTAGCCTATGATCCATCAGGTGAAAGGACTTTGATCCATAAGTAATACCACGAATTGCTAGTCCCGCCATGTTTTGTGTTAATCCACAAGTTTCGCACTTTTCCTATTTTCAAGTGCATGTGTGATCTGGAACGTTCTGTGGTTCGAAAAGTCACCGTCGTTACTATCTAGTTTTCACTCAAATAACGGTTTTTGTCTGTTTTAATAGGAACATAATGGTTAAGGATTTTACAGGGCTATAATCGTGGCACACTGTAACGTAAACAATACAAAATAATAGTAATATACAAGATAGATAAAAATTGGGAATTTAAAAACCTGCAAATAGGGATTGTAAGAAAGTAAGGAAACATGGCTGGAGATAGTGTAGACATTATTCACTCAAACTACAAATCTCTGTAGGTTTTTAAATTCTCAATTTTTTATTCATCTTGTTTGCTGGCATTTTTATGCTCAACTATAGACAAAAAATTATTTGATATGGTACCTAACTTTATACACTGTAATGATAATAAACATAGCTAGTAGCTAGCTGATACGGTTCATGATGATTTATTGTAGCATTTGACTATTTGATCGCATTAGTTCGAGATATGAAATGTTAAACTGCAGCTGGAGATTGTCATGGACATTTGTTTGAGAATATAATGAGCATATATAGTTTCTTTGTAACTAAACTATCTATATATATTGCATAGCAATGGGCAAATACGTGCTTAGACTAAGACAGAACCCCCACTAAACGCGAAAAAATTTTACCAGTAGAAAAGCAGCCTTTTCAAGTAAAACATATACCTTTAAAATATCATTTTAAATAAACCTTCGTGTCTTTTACAGTAATTACTCTACGAATGTGTGTAATAAAATTTAATATTATATGTATTGATTTTTTATTTACTCCTTCACTTCATACATAATGTAGGGGTTGGCTCCCTAAAGATACCGATTGTATTGTGTACAAAGCATTGGGTATCTACATGTTACAGTCATCTAATGTTCATTTGTTATTGGCTGGTTATTCTTGTTTCATCCTGTACTTACGCTTTTTAAAAGAACGCCAGATATATGTAAAAAAACTAATTTCAAGGGGTAATAATAACATCGTTTACACTAGAATTATGATGTTTTTTTTATCTTATGTAAAATATAAAAGAAACAAATCAACTTTTCAATACCTCTACATCCTTCTCAGTACCTTATTTAGTATTCTACAAAAGGTTTGGGGGCAATATACCAAGCCTTTTTTGTTGTAGGCTGGCTGAGAAGAAGAAGAATTACAAACGGGCTGTTTTGAGCGGATTTTCTTTTCATCGTAAGTCTAAAAAGCGTGCTTTTTTGTGCATTTTTACATGTGTACTGCCTAAGCAGTCAATAGTAATGGTTTTAAAATGTTGTTTGAACTGAATCTTTACTGTTTAAGGTGCTTTTTTTTGCCCGAACGTTCTATTAGGGTTTTGTAAAATTCCTTGTGATCCCTATTATGAACCGCTGCCGTGGTTCATGATACAACAATTCTTGCTTATCTTATCTGTGTCTGTTTATTTGGTTTTGAGCTCTGCCCTCTAGATTTGACGAAAACGACTTGAAATTACACATAGTCTCTTGAGTCCCACAGAATATAAACGAAGAAAGCGCTTTCGAAAGAGTTGTGGCGCGGTTCCAAAAATTGTGGACTCTCTTGTTTGACTTTACCCAATTCAATGAAAACTGGTACTAACATGTAAAGAGACGATCGAAAGAGTAACTTAAATTTTGGAAACTGTCAACTTGGGGGTGCTCTGAGGGTTTACGGATTACACAACAATGTACACGGACACGTAAGGAATTGTAGAAAATAAACAGATTTGTTTAGATTTTTGTAACTTTAACATTGAAACCTCTAAATGGGGAATAAATGGAATTTGTCTGGCTCTCAGAGTTGACTGCTTGTAGAAAATAAACAGATTTGTTTAGAAGAGGTTTCAATGTGAAAGTTACAAAAATTTATTCCCCATTTTGGAATTTGTCTGGCTCTCAGAGTTGACTGCTTGTAGAAAATAAATAATTTGACAAATTGTCATTCAAAGCAAGACGTTGTTCTCTGTGAAATTATGCAGTTAATTAATTTACTAGAGACCTTTAAAGTGTGTTTTTACGGTGCTAAGCCTTAAACTTCAAAAAGAGTGTTCACTTGTTTTCAAACGTGCAAAAATAACAATGATTTAAGTAAATACTTCGTTTAATAATAATAAAAAATTGTGTGCAAAAATTTTGTTGGAGAAAAGAGCGTTCCTTCGCTGAACCTAAATTAAATTATTTTATCTGATATTATATTATTATAATTAGTTTACTTAATCATTTGAATAAAATACATGATGATTTTATATACTCCTTAAAATATTAAAATGGTCCATTTCTTTCATTGTATCACTTTTACAGCCTGTGATTTATTTTGTCGAGTTCAAAGCATGACACTTCTATCAAGCTGTAAAACACTTTACTCCTTTAGTTTGGAAAGTGTTAAGAAAAAAACAACTTAACGAATACATTAGTATGATGTTTTATAACTGAGTTGTTTAAACTTATAAAGCAAAACGAGGCTTTAAAAATGAGTTTGATATAATTTGAGCCCTAGAACAACCTCTAACGAACAACCACAAAACGTAGACCATAAAAAGTGTTCCAAATTTCTTCTGAAAACAAAACTATTGCGGCGAAAAATATCACATGGAGAGCAGAAATTAAGACTTTTTTTTCATCTTAAAATGGCGTGTTTTTTTTCTTCTTATTATTTTATTTTCATAGAATTCATGTTGAAAATAGAAAACTTTATAACATTTTTATTCATCGTCTTTTTATTCGCATCAAGAGTACACAGTTATTTTTCATATTCTTAAAATCATATTTTCCTGTAGTGTTTTTCAAATAAAACTGGGAATTTTAGTTTCCATAATGATGCGAGCAGTGTACTATTGTTATTTGTGATTTTAATCTTACGAGGAGGTTTGTGAAACAGGTATTTAACGACCCAAAAAAGAAAAAATTTCACGTTAGAAATGGAATTATATATTAATTTAGGTATTAAAAATGCTTAGGTTTAAGTTCTCTGACAGACTGTAAAGACTCCTTAAGATAATATTCGTTATTTATAGATATGCATGCATCAAGTTCGGAACATTTTGTATATTAATATTAGGTGGTGTTACGTATCTTTAAAGGAATCCCAGTAGGGTTTTATTGTATGAAGTTAGAATTATCTTTTTATTTTTCTTGTCTGAAAGGAGAATCGTTTAGAGTTTCTGAGAGATAAAGTGTGTTAGCTAATGACAAGTTTTTTTGTGTTTTGTTTTTCAAAGGATAAAATTCCTACAGCTATATTACACATTGTTTGATATATAATGCCGAAGTCGTCTTTTTTTTTAAGGTGACAAGTAGTTTTACATATTTATACGTTATTTAAAATGCTAACATTTGGCTATCAGGATGCACAAGTGGTGTGTTTATTTGTTCTCCCCCCCCCCCCAGGCCGACGCGAAGTTGGTTTTTGACGTAGTTACCCGGATGGAAGATACAGAACCGTTTCCCGAAGAACTGCTGTCTGCCATGACGCGCTTATGGCAGGACGCGGGCGTACAAGAATGTTTCTTTCGATCAAACGAGTATCAACTGAACGATAGCGCCAAATAGTGAGTATTTATCTGTCTGTTTCTCTGTCTATTTGCTTATTTATTTATGTGTAAAGTGATTTAAAATCGTAAATAGTGAGAGCATATTTTAAATTTAAAGATTGTGAAGGCTATATGGGAAAAGTTCTTGAGTAATAATTTAAGTTTGAAAACTTAGATTCAGAAAACCAAATATTTTATAGAATATGTGACGATTTAGCGTATCTTGAGTGATTACCTAACTAAACAGTATTGTTTACTCGATAACTTGTGTAAAGTTGAGACTTGAAAGAGAGCAATTTTTATTTGTCACAACTAATGGATCTGTGGGACTAGTATAAGTTACATGTTAAAAAATACCGCTGAAGTTGTGGAAAATAAAACAAAAAATTGACGTTAGGGATAAGTTAGTTCCTAATTAGAATCTATGATAAAGCATATAAATACATACATATATTATAAAATTCTGATTTTCACATTTTCTATTAAAACGTTTTGATGAAACAAATCAAATAATAGAAAACATTTACATGTAGTATATGCTGTGTAAAAGTTAATCAACCTTTGTATAATATATTTCAAAACAGACGTCATGTGATCAATTCCTGGCGGAACCGTACTTTCGAAATCTAGGATCGCCAAGGATGGTTGCCATGACAACCAGTTTCTCCTGGTTGCTCCAGGAGTGTAGGTTTTGCGATTCTGACGTTAAGTTGAAAGTTTTCTTTGGCAGACTTTAACAATTCTTGTACTTAGTTTTTATAGGGTTTTCGTGGTCATTGTTTCCTGTGAGTGCTCAAATATGCCTTTATATAATAACTGTTTTTTTTCTTATAACGATGCACGTGCTAAGTTATCTTCAGTTTAGTTGAATCAGTAGACTTCCAAACGATGTAAAAAAGAAATAATTATTATTTGTCAGCACCTGAATTTCGTACATCTTTATACGTAATATATGATCAAAAAACTGTGTAATACCATTGACACTAAAATGACTTCCATCTCCTATGGACATCTCATTGTCTAAATTATCCATTCGGATTGAAGCATTAGTATATTGAGACATTAGTATATTGAAGCATTAGTATACTGAGACATTAGAATGGACACACACAGACATACAATTAATATATAAATATATATAAAGTCAACTGTTTATTATGATAGCGTTTTGTATAGTTTTAACAATATAGATCCAGCTTTCTTTGACAACAGTTTTTTTACAATATAATGTTTATCGTTGCTGCTTTTTTAACTTCAGCCGAACTATATTTCTTGTAGACAATTTTACATTACATCCAGTTAGATATCAATAATATCAATTCGTATCAAGCAATATAACCTATGTCAAGGCTAGCCAAGGGCTGGAGAAACGTTAACCCAGATCAGGTGTATTTGAAACGTATATATATTTTGACAAATATTCTTTACTAAAACTATTTATTGTTGTTGGCTTAAGTAGTGTATCTTAAAAGTTGCTTGAGTTCCTGATCTGAAAGCTTGGGATTTATATTTAATTTCTATAAAGTTGGCGTAACGTCCTTCAACTGACTGATTGGATTGTCTGAGTTGTAAGTTTAGAGGTTTATATTTAACATTAATCATGTAGGTGTATGACTCTTCAACTAACTGATTGGATTGTCTGAGTTGTAAGTTTAGGAGTTTATATTTAACATTAATCATGTAAGCGCAAGACTCTTCAACTGACTGATTGGATTGTGTGAGTTGTAAGTTTAGAGATTTATATTTAACATTAATCATGTAGGTGTATGACTCTTCAACTGACTGATTGGATTGTCTGAGTTGTAAGTTTAGGAGTTTATATTCAACATTAATCATGTAGGCGCAAGACTCTTCAACTGACTGATTGGATTGTCTGAGTTGTAAGTTTACGAGTTTATATTTAACATTAATCATGTAGGCGCAAGACTCTTCAACTGACTGATTGAATTGTCTGAGTTGTAAGTTTAGGAGTTTATATTTAACATTAATCATGTAGGCGTATGACTCTTCAACTGATTGATTTTCTAGTTTTCCTGAGGAAACTCTCCACGTGCCAGACGAAATCAATAAAGATCCCCATTAACAAGTATGGTTCCGTGGCATGCTTCAAACAGCAATGTGCTCCAAAACAGACAAACACATGGGTGTAAATAAACTAGCTGTATTTGGTTTCCATAGTGACCTATCCAATTCGGTAGAGGCCTCATTGCAATTTAGCAATTGTTGCTATAGTAACTGGCTATGAAGGAGATGTTGAACCTTAGGATCAATGGACCAAAAATAACCGCACAATATTTATGATTAATGTTATTACGTTCAAGCTAGTATCGTTGTCACAACTACTTATTAACAATATACTGAAGTAACATAAATTTGGAATAATTGTTAAATATACTTTCTTTCTTACCAAATACGCATTTTTTGGTGTTAATTCTTTATAATATTATTGTATAGAAATGAAGGTAATATCGTGCTGACTTAAGATACATATTCTTTTCATTTTGATAAATCCTAATATATTTTTGTATTAGTTAAACCAGGGGTTCTTTATTGCGACGATGATAAAATAAAGAATCTTACTGTTGGAGATAAATCACCTTAAAAAACTTGAGTTGTTATTTTATATTTTCTTCGCGACTTTACGAGCAAACACACTTTGTCAAGTTAGAAATAAGCCTGTCGGTTAATGACAAGCTTCTATCGGGATATTTTAAAAGGATACAATATACCAGAACAGAATGTAACGTGAGAAAGAAACACGAGAGTTAAACAATATAGTAGTGACAATATAACAAAACTAAAAAAATAACTGCAACGAGCTATTGATTGAAAATAAGAAAATAAAAAGTGATTAAAGATATAAAAACTAGCTGATAAGAACAAGTTTAAAAAAAACTTAGAAAAATATAACGTTAAAAAATATTTTTAAAATGATAAAAAGTTACTTGTTCGTTACTACCAAAAGAATGTAAACAACCTAACTTGAAAATTAATAATTTTTTTATTATGATTCTTTGATTGTTGTTGGAGTCGACATATCGTAGGATAAGAAATATAAGAAGTAATTAAATTATTAGTCAGTGTTATGTATCAATATAGTTGAAGTATAAAGAGTATGTATATATATATAGAATAAAATTATTATTGTGTATTAATGTAGTTGATGTATAAGAAGTAATTAAATTATTAGACAGTATTGTGTATTAATATAGTTGAAGTATAAAGAGTATGTATATATATATATAGAATAAAATTATTATTGTGTATTAATGTAGTTGATGTATAAGAAGTAATTAAATTATTAGACAGTATTGTGTATTAATATAGTTGAAGTATAAAGAGTATGCATATATACAATTAAATTATTAATGTGTATTAATGTAGTTGATGTATAAGAAGTAATTAAATTATTAGAAAACTTCGAGTGCTGAAGAAATAAAATTCATGTGTGTTGTGTGGTTAGAATGTTTTCAAAAATAGTGTATGTGTTTTTTTAAATACACGAAACACGTGGGTTTTGTCAAGAATGGAAGACTGTGTTATTTTATGGTCAGCTATAGTGCGGTTATAGAGTTAAAAGACAAATACCGAGAAAAAAAAAGGCGTGCTACTCAGCAAGCTAAAATTCCAGCTGGTCTAATTTTAACCCGGTCTATAACACGTGGTGTAGACCAGTTCGACTGTGGGTATCACTCTATCAATTCTCTTGTGGATTTGACATTAGTTTGGAATTTGGGCCAGCGTAATTGTGCAGAACACTAACAGAATGAATAAAGCTATTAGCGTTCGTGAGGATTTTAAATACCCGAACTGGTAAATCCTAGGAGTCTTCTTTTTCATCGTCAGATTTCAATTATTTCTCACCGCATGTATAATTTTTCTGTACTGCTAATTGAAACCACTCTTTTAAGAACAGGGCATAAACAGGAATACATCTGTTAGTGTGATATTAAGTGGTCTGAGCTTGTATCACCGACTCATTCCCGCCTTATAAAAGTTACAAATCAACAACACGTTTTTTATAATGTTTTAAGAGATTATAGTACAGATTGGAAAGTTTCTAGGTTCTTAGAAACTATTACTGTATTATAAGCTTTCATAAGTCATCTGAGTTCTGATAAACGTAAGATTAAGTTCGAATGAATTGAAACTTGGTTGCAACTACGGTAATAGGTTTCCTTATAATAAGTAAACTTTGAAGTAAAAGCTTATAGCAACGGTGACGCAGGTAATGTTTTCACCCTTGTGTGTTTGTGTTTGTCAGCAAGATTTCTCGAAAACGGCTGAATAGATTTGGACGAAAGTTGGCATACATTTGGACTATGACCCAATTAGAACTTAGCTTTTGGAGGGTCAAGGCCACAAAAATCTCTGTCTGTTAACATGGGGACCGATTTTTCACACTATTTTTGCTCAATAACCCAGTCAAAAATGATCGGATTTTGATGAAACAAACGAAGGACATACGGACACATTTTCGTATTTTTTGAGGGCTGAATATAATCAACGCTACCTGGCGGAGGTATGTGCTCTATTGAGTGTCCCTCTAGCTCAAGCTTAAGTTAACGTGAGTCTGGGCTATATAAGCTCGTAATTAAGTACTCTTCACTTTATTTAAAACAACTGAATTAATCCCATTTTAAACAAAAAGTCGTTTTATACAGGCAGTTAACTATTATCAGGTTCTACAGTTTTTTCCTAGCGTTGATCCAGAGTTGATTCAGTTTAATGGATTAGAGAGTTTCTATATACGTATGTGTGTGTTGTAATCAGAGTTGATGCATTTTAATGGATTATAGAGAAGTTTGTAAAGGAGGTTAAGTATTATCAGTTCTACAGTTTTTACCCTAATGTTGAGTATGTGTATGTCTATATACATATGTGTGTGTGTTTTTTGTGTGTTGTAGTCGGATTTGATAATACTTAACCTCCTTTACAAACTTCTCTCTAATCCAATAAAATGCATCAACTCTGACTACAACACACACATATGTATATAGACATACACATACTCAACATTAGGGTAAAAACTGTAGAACTGATAATACTTAACCTCCTTTACAAACTTCTCTCTAATCCATTAAAATGCATCAGTTCTACAGTTTTTACCCTAATGTTGAGTATGTGTATGTGTTTTTTGTGTGTTGTAGTCAGAGTTGATGCATTCTAATGGATTAGAGAGAAGTTTGTAAAGGAGGTTAAGTATCATAAGTTCTACAGTTTTTACCCTAATGTTGAGTATGTGTATGTCTATATATGTGTTTTGTGTGTGTTTTAGTCAGAGTTAATCCATTTTAATTGATTAAAGATAATTTTGTAAAGGAGGTTAAGTGTTATCACTTCTACAGTTTTTACCCTAATGTTGAGTACGCGTGTGTATATATATATATATGTGTGTGTGTGTCTGTCTGTCTGTCTGTTTGTGTGTTTTAGTCAGAGTTGATCCATTTTAATGGATTAGAGAGAAGTTTGTAAAGGAGGTTAAGTATCATCAGTTCTACAGTTTTTACCCTAATGTTGAGTATGTGTATGTCTATATATGTGTGTGTGTCTGTCTGTCTGTCTGTTTGTGTGTTTTAGTCAGAGTTGATCCATTTTAATGGATTAAAGAGAAGTTTGTAAAGGAGGTTAAGTGTTATCAGTTCCACAGTCTTCTCCTTGAATATATGTCTGAACCTTTGAATGAGTTATTTGCTTTCTGATTCTATTTGCTTTCGATTAACCATCTATATTAGATCGTTATAAAACTTATTGTTTATGTTTCCAAACTAACTATATAGGAACCAAAAGCTTAATCTGTCAATCTTTGAGGCGTTCATTGTTTACATCTTAATTTGTACTTCATATTAGGACGTACGTCCACTTTAGTAACAAGTATTGTTTACGCTTTACATTTGTACCTCATATTAGAACGTGTGGCCACTTAAGTAAGAAGTGTTGTTTAGCTTTACATTTGTACCTCATAATAGAATGCAAGTCCACTTTAGTAACAAGTATTGTTTACGCTTTACATTTGTACCTCATATTAGAACGTGTGGCCACTTAAGTAACAAGTATTGTTTATGCTTTACATTTGTACCTCATAATAGAATGCAAGTCCACTTTAGTAACAAGTATTGTTTACGCTTTACATTTGTACCTCATAATAGAACGTGTGGCCACTTAAGTAACAAGTATTGTTTACGCCTTGCATTTGTACCTCATAATAGAACGCAAGTCCACTTTAGTAACAAGTATTGTTTACGCCTTGCATTTGTACCTCATAATAGAATGCAAGTCCACTTTAGTAACACGTATTGTTTACTCCTTGCATTTATACCTCATGATAGAACGCAAGTCCACTTTAGTAACAAGTATTGTTTACGCCTGGTGTGATTCTTTAAAAAATCACCAGGTTAGTACACATCAGTTGAATCTACAGGATCGGCAATGAAGTCCTATTCTTGTAAACTGAATATGGTATGGTCTAAATTTCACAAGGGATTTGTTATAATGTGCTGAAAAAGTTTTACACTTTTTAGGAACGTTGTCACGTTTTGCACAGCATAGAATTGATATACGAAACTAGATAGATTTGTCTACAACATTCTTTGGAGTTAACTGTCTTTTCTTCACGATAACAGTTTCTTGGACGACCTAGAACGACTTGGTAAAAAAGATTATTTGCCTACAGAACAAGACATCCTTAGAACGAGAGTTAAAACTACAGGCATCGTAGAAGTACATTTCTCATTTAAAAACTTAAATTTCAAGTAAGTCTGGCCTGTTTCTTTTTAAAATGTATACTTGTGTATCTTTATCATTGTTTAACAAATCTGAGCCGTATTTTGTGAATGATAAGTGTTTTTTGCGCAAGGAATCATGGGTATTTTAGATCATAAACCTTTAATTCCATTCTTATTATTTTCATCTTCAAATAACTGTTTTGACAAAATTAGTTAAAACCAATAATAAAAAGTGTCACACATCTAGCTTATCAGCTTAAAAAGTATACAAATCAACTTACAAGTGTATGCAGTGATAAGACATCTATATTGGCCAAGTGTACCTCGTCCATGAAGGTAACACTACTCCCAAACGAATGGTTGATAAAAACATGATGACATGTATACAAATCTTCTTCTAAACCTCGCGAATTACATCGTCTATAGCAGTGATTTTCAACTTTTTTTTTTTGGCTCAGGACACATTTGCAAACATTTTTTGGTAGTTGGTCACTACCCAGAAAATAGCTTTAGTGCAAAAGGAAAAAAAAGTTACTAAATTAAAGAGGCCAACATTCGCCAGCGAATTCAACATGGACAATTCTGGTACCTAAAAAATCGTGACAAACTGTCTATATCACTGCTTGGGACCTGCAATAGGGTATCTTTGTCTAAATCACATGTAAGTTAGTTGACATACACATGAAGAGTAGACCAAGAGTTGGCGGTGGGTGGTGATGACTAGCTGCCTTCCCTCTAGGCTTACACTGCTAAATTAGGGACGGCTAGGAGCGCAGATAGCCCTCGTGTAGCTTTGCGCGACATTCAAAAACAAACAAACAGACATACACATGAATAGTTCAAGAAAACCCCAAATTGCACTTTCCTTGCTAAAAAAAAATGGGCAAAAGACAAAAATTCCAAAATTATATATATCTATGTTTGGGACATGCAAATAGTATCTTTGTACCAAATTCTATGTAAATTGGGCGAAACAAGGCTAAGTAATTGACCAAAATCCCTAAAATTATGGGTTTCTTTATCCTTTTGACCCCTTAAAATTACCAAAAATGGGCATATCCTACATTTTTGTATGTATATGTATCGAATCTATAAAAAAGTAACTTTGTACCAAATCCCATGTAAATTGGCCAAAAGAAGGCCAAACAATTGACAAAAAAAACCCTGAAATTATGGTTTTAGTTATTAACATTTTGACCCCCTTTAAATGACCAAAAATGTGCATATCACACATTTTTATAAGTATTTGTATGGGATCTGTAAAAAAAGTATCTTTGTACCAAATATTATGTAAATTGGTCAAAATATGGCCGAGTAATTTACCAAAACCCCCAAAGTTATGTTTGTTTTTGTGAGCTTTGACCCTTCTAAAGAGACTCAAAAGGAACAAGTCCAACTTTTTGTACATCAAAGTGGTAGGCGCATGAAAATTTATATTTGTGCCAATTTTCATCGTGGTTGCTGTAAATATGGTCGCACAACAGCCCAAGATATACATTTTTTGGGTTTTTTGACTTTTGACCTTATAAATTCCTTAAAAAGGCCTAAATCAAAAAAACGAAAAAGCCTCTGAGTCTATTTGACCAAGGTATAACCCTACCATGTTTCAAGTCAATCCGCCAAGCAATGAAGGAATAGCAGTCGATTGAAAAGTGTCTGGAAGAAGAAGAAAGAAATAAGAAGAAACAATAGAAAAACAGTATTGTCTCTCTGCGCAGACTATAAAAAAAATGAATTATTTTCATAGTCTGACTGCAACCATTTCAGACATTCTGACTACCTAATTTTGATCTACGCCTCTTCTTCCACCAGATCACCATCTCTAATATTTTGGCATTAACACGAAATGTCAGGGACAATTGTGTCCCCATATTGTTATTATTTTAGAAGCTACACCTACTCACAAATCATATGCTAAGCTATGCCAGTTATTCTTATATATTAACATAATCTTGTTCAATGACTGTCCTTGTTTTGAAGAATATTTTTTTGCAGTACCGTAGTCTGAAGTAAGTGCGCTGTGGAATTTTTACTTCTATTTATAACCAGTTTACAAAATAAAATATTGCGAACTGGGTAGGATTATCAGAAGAAAAAAATATCATTGGTCGTGCGTGCGCGTGTATAGGTCTGCAATATCAGAAGAAGAAAAAAAAAGCCCTGCCTGGTCGCATATGATGTTCTACCCTTCCAAAAACTACCTTCATTCTAGAGATCCATTTCCGTCGAGACTAATAAAGTACACTGTTCTTAATTCTTGGATACTTTTTGGGACCTTCCATCTTCTGCCTTCCATTGGTTTGTCTTGTCGATTCTTTTCTGGCGGTCATGGCATGGCCAGGTGGTTAGGGCGCTCGACTCGCAATCTGCAGGTCGTGGGTTCGAAACCTTGTCCCACCAAACATGCTCGCCTTTTCAGCTGTAATATGACAGGGAATTCTACTATTCGTTGGTAAGAGAGTAACCCAAAAGTTGGTGGTGGGTTGTGATGACTAGCTGCCTTTCCTCTAGTCTTTCACTGCTAAATTAGGGACAGCTAGCGCAGATAGCCCTCGTGTAGCTTTGCACGAAGTTCAAATCCTTTCTGGTACTTCTTCGACGTTGTTGGACACTGAAACTTTGAACTAGAGCTTTCTCAGATTACATTTTGTATTGGATCATATGTTACTCACCAAATGAAAGTTTCACATTGCTGCGCATTACAAAATTCAGCGCATGTACACGTTATAAATTAAACTTACCTCCTTATAAATCTATACATATAAAACCACTCAATGGATGTATTTTATAAAGCCTTTCTTTTACCAACCTCCACTCAAACTCGTAATGTTCTCCTTCAACGTATCAGCACTTCGATACTGCGGTTTTATCTCTCTATATATAGTTCTAATTTCCTCTCACTTTACCATCATTCATGACGTCTAGAAAGCAGACATTGTTGATGTACATACGGGATATTTTTTTGTACCGAGATCGATCAAAACTAATACAGACGTTTCCGTTGGTTCATACTTCAAACGTAACCCCCGTCATTAGCTTTACTTTAGTCTAGATGATGCGGTGCCTGACTGTCTGGTTTTCTGTTTGTTCTGGAAGGTACACGTGGTTCTGCCGCTCATACAAGATGTAGGTAGCCATATGCTACTTGTTAGTGCTTGATCACTATAAACCGTTTTTGTATAGAATAACCACGTGGGGAGGGGTTGGGCGAAGGAAGAAAACTGAGAAACAAACTTTCATATATCATTCTTTTGTTTTTCTTAAAAAGAATAGAGATAAAAATCTTGAAACATTCATGTTTTAAAAAGTATACAAATGTTTGGTCCTGTTGCGGCAAAAAGTATACAAATGTTTGGTTCTGTTGCGGCACAAAGTTACACAATAAACTATATACGCTGTATCTGCCGTCAGCCGATCGATTTGGTTTGTTTAGAATTTTCGCGCAAAGCTACACGAGGG
This sequence comes from Limulus polyphemus, assembly GCF_000517525.1. NCBI lineage: Eukaryota > Metazoa > Arthropoda > Merostomata > Xiphosura > Limulidae > Limulus > Limulus polyphemus. The sequence goes on along the minus strand of NW_013667323.1, from coordinate 223,779 downwards.
CTATCTGCGCTAGTTAGCAGCTAGTCATAACCACCCACCGCCAACTCTTGGGCTACTCTCTTACCAACGAATAGTCACATTATAACGCCTACACGACTGAAAGGTTCGGTGGGATGGGGATTTGAAACCGCGACCCTAAGATTGCGAGTCAAGCGCCCTAAACACCTGGCCCTCAGCCGATCGAACCCGGCACTGGATATATCGGATATAATGTGGTTGTTATATATTCTTTACTTACATTATAAGTTCTTAGAATTACTCATGTAGTTTACTTTCCTTGACGCTGCGGTTGTCTGACCCGTTCGGGAAACAACATGACTAGCTTACTGATTCACCAGTTCTTCTGAATGATAAGTTAGAGCTAATTCAAGTAATAATAAATAATAATCATAGATAACTTGTATTAAATAAACAGTATTGTGTTATTAATCATTATTCTAATCCTGATTTGTAAACGACTTGTTTACAAATTCCTAATATCAAATTGCAGTAACAACAGCAACTGTTATGAAATGAACCAGATTAAGTTTGTGAAATGTAATTTTCATATGAGTCGTTCATAAATCAAGATTAGAGTAATTTATATGAGTCGTTTACAAATCAGGATTAGAGTACTTTATATGAGTCGCTTACAAATCAGGAGTAGAGTAATTTATATAAGTCGTTTACAAATCAGGATTAGAGTAACTTATATGAGTCGTTTACAAATCAGGATTAGAGTAATTTATATGCGTCGTTTACAAGTCAGGATTAGAGTAATTTATATAAAGTTATCGTCAAAGCTTAGTTTGTGTTTTGAATTTCTAAAATAAATTTTGATTCTAAATTTACACTATTTGCATGAACTGCGAAACGTCTTTCTACATAATATACCTAGTTCATGTGTGATTAATAACTCGTGCGAAACGCCTCTATATAGTAATATTTAGTTCATCCTCGAACAACTGACCACTTGGCCATGCTTGGATTTAAAAAATATTCCATCATTATTCTTGTGCTGTGTATAATGAAAGGCTTGCCGTTTAAGCAATTTGCACGTTTTGTCCAACACACATTTATGTACATATATTTAGCTCAGGCCTGACCAGCAGTTTTGGTTTTTGAGATCTATTAGTTGAAAAACATATATAACCTGCTCATTTATTCCATGTTATACATTTTGCTTAACTCGTTTCTGCATCATTTATTCGTTTATGTAATTTTCTTCTCCAGGTTATTCGACGTCGGAGGTCAAAGGTCAGAGAGAAAGAAGTGGATCCATTGTTTCGAAGATGTCACGGCTATTATATTTTGTGTGGCAATGAGTGAATATGACCAAGTGCTTCACGAGGACGAGACCACGGTGAGTTGTTTTCAGAGAAAATATTAGGTCGTCAAGAAATTAATGTCGCTTGTTTTTAGATGAAAAAACCCGAACAACTTATATCAAAACAAAACATTTACAATCAGGTTGTTAATGCCCTGATTAAAGAAATCACTTGGCTTTGAAGCAAAAACATGTCGATGTCCTCTTTAACACCTTCCACATTTGCATATGTTTTCCCGTTAAGATGGTTGCAGCGAACGAAAAATATGGTAATCTGATAGTGCCATATCTGGAGAATATGGTGGGTGGGGGAGAACTTCCCAACTCAACTCCATAATCTTGTGTTGCGTCAAACGTGCCACATGTGGACGTGCATTGTCGTGGAGAAGAAGAACACCTTTACGACTGATGAGTGAAGGGCCTTTCTCATGAAGGGCTTGATTCAAACGTTCCAGTTGCTGACTATAGATCTCTACATTGACAGTTCGCTGTGGATTGAGGAGTTCGAAATGAATTACTCCTTTGATGTCCCACCAAATACAAAGCACAACTTTCTGCAGATGGAGTCCAGGTTTTTGGGTCGGAAGTGGTTTTTGTCTAGGACTAAGCCGCTGTTTTTGACGTTTAATATTTGCATAGAGAA
>NW_013667323.1:215829-221028 GCF_000517525.1 Limulus polyphemus | reverse complement strand
GATGCTGAATGTGTGTCTCGTCGTGTGCCATCACTATAAGGGATTAGAGTATACTAAGCTTTACACATTATATAGGCTACACTAACGTCACATTTAGGCGGTTTCTTTAACTATTATACGTGATGTACGTTTTCTGGGGGGTGGTTAATGAAAGTGTTCCAAAACGTGACATTAATTTCTTGATGATCTAATACATTTTTTCCCCTTACGAAACAAATGTTATAGATCACTCAGAAAACGTATAAAGTAATACACTATCACAGACCAGCAATACATTTGCGGTCATATTAGTATCTTTATTAAAACAGTATTTTTTTTATATACAGTATTTCTAGAATAATACAGAAGAATTCTAATCGCGCACACCGAAATCTATAAGTCAACTTCTATTAGGCCTAACATTGGTTAAGCCTTTATTAAGTACGGCCTATATTTGATAATGAGATAAATTAACACTGTAATTTGTGTACGTTTGTTGCTTTAGTTTAGTTAGGGCTAAACATTGTCGTACTTAATACTCTCAATAAGTAAACTTGTAATGTTATTATACGACCTAACGTTAGACTTTTTTAAAAGCTTTGATAAGCTTTTACTATGTTGCTGTACAAAATGACTACTAAAGTATACTTACATCCAATTTCTTTTTTTTTACATCCGTTGAAATAAAGTGCATGTGTATTTTCAGGACAGACAAAAACTGAATATTACTATAATAGCTTCTTTGTAGGTAAGGTGTAAAGCTGCTAGTGTGTAGCCTGTAATGGTTGCATAGTCTTCACAGTGGGACGAATTGTTTATTTCGAAGTATATAATTATAATATTTAGTATTTTCAACCTTAATGATACCTTATACGACACGCGGGGTGAACGATCCGGTCAAGGAATCCTAAAGCCCAGGTATAACCATCCTTAATAATAGAACTGCTGACCAGAAGGAAGGTAAACAGCCAGCAGCATTGGTCGCCTATGTGGATATTTTTAATACAACAGAGGGACTGACTATTATGACTATAACGCCACAACATCTGGAAGTGCGGAACGTACTCAGCTGAATATCGTGCCTCAAACCTTGGACCTTTCGATCCACTAACCACTTGGTCATACCTAGCTCTACATAGTATTCAATCGTTATACTTGTGCTGTATATAATGAAAAGGGGAGTCTCATCATTTAGACAATATGTACGGTTTATCCAACACACGAAATACCATGATAAAGTTTATCATAAGACATCTCCATTCCAAAATATTAACCGAAAAACGAAAGAAAAAATTTGGGGCTAAATTATAACCTAAACTTTAATACAGTTATAGTAGATTTGTGATGTATGAGTTCTGACGGTGAGTAATGTTAGCACAGCAACAGTAATATGATATCATAGAGGTGAAAGTATCCGACTTCTTGTGTCTGTTCTCAGTATAAATACCAATTACTTAAAGTTATAAGAATCAAGTATCATCTTAGCTTAGATTTCACTTCAGTCCATGGTCCAGTTCCGTAGTTCGTTAAATTTAGGTTGAAAACGGAGACAATTGAGGGAGTAATCCTCTATTAATTCAGCTCATAGCTTTAAACTCTTATCTGTATGGCTCAGCTCCCATACCAAGAGGGCTAAAACGCCTCTGGAAGACTACCGAGGCATTACGGGGGTCAAAGAATAGGTTTTCAAGATTGATGAGCTCGAATCTAACATCGGATTTTGTATTTCTGCTTCCCCTCATGATCCCGGGAGTTCCATATTTGAATTTTGAAATTGTGTTTATATCCCCACTTTCAAGGCAGCTGGTCCAAACACTCAGATATTATGCGAGTGTCCTAACCGTTTTTTCTTCTTCTCGTAACCCTCCCTTATGGCAACTATAGAAGTATAATGGAGGAGCTTGATCGGTACATTGGGGCTTCTGTAGATCAGGAGGAAGCTTTTGAACACTGCAGCTGAGCTCGAGCATTTTATGTTAGTTTGACCAATATATACATTTAATTGTAATGATACCATGTCACAATGTGTATTTTCTCTAATACAGTGCGTAAACACAAAATGAAGTTGGAAAATTTGTTTCGCGTATCTTTATATGAAATTAAAAGAAACGACTTGTATTCATTCATAGAATGTTTGTTGTTATCCGCAGAACCGTATGCAGGAAAGCTTAAAACTTTTTGACTCCATTTGCAACAATAAATGGTTTACCGACACCTCTATTATCCTCTTCCTGAACAAGAAAGATCTCTTTGAGGAGAAGATTAAGAAATCTCCTCTTACCATCTGCTTTCCAGAGTACACAGGTAAGTTTATAAACAGGTTGTTTGAAATCTCAGATTATGGAGCTCTTACATTTCCTGATTGGAATTTTCCATAGTCGAATAATTATTAATAATAATAATAATTAATAAAATGAAAATATAGTTAAAAGAATGGTGGGTTTTGTTTAACGGTTGATAACTTTGAGACAAATTTTCCAGATAGCCATGTCCTATTATCAGTATTAGTGGTGCTATATATGCTTGAAGTGTCCGAAATGTAATTACGTGCTAGGTAGTTGAAACTGTGAACATTCAAAATAAATTATCTTCTTTCAGTGCATTAGTACAAATTTAAAATTATTAGAAAAACCTTGAAAGATTTTTATAACTTTAAGTTTATTATTTTGTGAGAAATTCTTCAGTTGATGTACACCTCTACACCTTCATTGTTTGTTTATGATTTCAATTGTCGAGAAACTTTCTCAATAGATGGCGCTTTAAAAGTTCACTGTCTCAAATGATTTTAATAATTTACGGAATTTATTATAGAATTTTATAGAATGTAGTTATGGCACTTACCAAACTGGTAATAATGGTACATAGCGTTAAAGGTCTGGAAAGTAGACATTGTACAGTGAAACTGCACATTAACGTAAGTACTGAAAGAAAATGTACCGGTTGTTTTATACACTGCTTTTGTTTTCCAGATTATCATTATCATTTTAGTAGCTCGCTAGATGGCAGCACGATTACATTTCTCTGATATTTATATTAGATACACGGTTTCAGTAAAAAAACTATGCCAACATTTAAAAATACCGTGTACAGAAATGAAACATAATAGCTTAATTAATGTATTCTTATTTCGCTAAATTTTACTGCCTTCAACGGGTTTTATTAAAATCATTTTATTTACTAACTTCTGATCGAAGCAGAATAATTGCATAGATCAGAGCTAAAAGCACACACATCCCCAGGGTGGTTCAACGGAAAATCTGAGGGTTTATAACGCAAAAATCGGGTTTTGGTACCCATGGTTGGCAGAGTACAGATAGCCAATTGTATAGTCTTGAGCTTAAATTTGAACAAACTGAACTAAAAATTAACCCATTGATGAATATAGCTAATTTAATACACTATCATTATTCTTTAAATTAAGCACAACGTTAAAAATGCACAATAAGAACTTTATTTATTTTTTCTGCACAAGTTGCCTTGATTGAATTATCGTTAATCTCCTTAATCAAAATTTTCCTGTATAATTTTTAAGTTATAAGTTAGTTACTAACGTAATTATAAATTCATATATCTTGATCTTAGTAGCGGTAAATGTGAAAACTTAAACATGGTTTATGATATTTAATTTCAGTTACACTGTAGAGATTTCTCACTGAAGTTATTCATAACTTTGTGTAAGTATATGCAAATTCTGATCATATATTGTTATGTAGATTTAAACATAGTAATAGTGGAAATTCAAACATTAATTTATTAGAAAGAAAGGGTTCGTACAGAATATAATAATAATAACACGATAATGTTTAAGATATGTCAAAGATTAATACACTTCAATAATTTCAAACTATAAATACAAATCAGCGCTTGTTACCTGTTACTTTTTCACGTATAGAACACAACATTGCACAAACTTATTACGTTGCCAAAAGTACTGGAACAGACCACCCAGTTAGTAATGGTCTTGTCCCCCCCATTGATTTTGCATCTGAATTCCATGAGGTATTGCTGTGTGAGCTTTATGAAAATATGCATCTTCAATGGACAGCTAGTTGGGGTTCAGATTCCACTAGGAAAAAATTTCACGAGACTTTAAACAGGAAATGTTACTGGGTGCAGCATCGGTAGTCAGGAGCTCGCGAGACTGTACAGTCTCGTGAGCTCCTGAATACCAACGCTGCATCCAGTAACACTTCCTCTTTGAAGTCTCGTGAGCTCCTGAATACCAATGCTACATCCAATAAGATTTCTTCTTTACAGTCTCGTGAGCTCCTGAATACCAATGCTACATCCAGTACGATTTCTTCTTTACAGTTTCGTGAGCTCCTGAATACAATTTCTGCATCCAATAAGATTTCTTCTTTACAGTCTCGTGAGCTCCTGACTACCGATGCTACATCCAATAAGATTTCTTCTGTAAAGAAGAAATCTTATTGGATGCAGCGTTGGTAGTCAGGAATTCGAGGGACTTCAAAGAGGAAATGCTATCGAATGCAGCGTTGGTAATCAGAAACTTACGAGACTTTAAAGAGACAATGTTATTGGATTCAGCGTTGGTAATCAGAAACTTACGAGACTTTAAACAGGAAATGCTATTGGATTCAGCATCGGTAGTCAGGAGCTAATGGGACCTCAAAGAGGAAAATGTCATCCGATATAGTTTGCTTGTTTTTAGTTAAGAACTAAGCTATACAATGGGCTATTTGTGCTCTGCTACCACGGGTATCGAAATCCGGTTTCTAGTGTTGTAACTTCGCAGACATACCGCATTTGATGCAATAACGGTAGTCAGGAGCTCATAGGACTTCAGAGGGAAGTGTTATTTCATTGAAACAACACAGACAAGACACGTTTAATAAAAAAACAAACCCAAAAATCACTCCACAAAATAAAGGAACCTAAGTAATTGCACTATCCCATATATAGAAAATATTAGCCTACCTATATTAGAAACTTGGAAATAAACAAGCACATTATTATAAGACTAGACTTATTTTCACCCATGGAATGAAAATTAAATACATATTAAGAAAATTATATAACGAACCCACCCCATCAGGAAACATTTACAAAATAAAATGTAACAATTGCCCAGTTTTCATTAGGTGAAACAAGACGTAACTCGAACATCAAGTTAAAATAACACCAGCCCCCCCCCCACACACCCTCCCAAGTTCATGAACATATGAACAACAACAAAAAAATACGGTTTTTCTGAACAGT
>NW_013667323.1:209797-214793 GCF_000517525.1 Limulus polyphemus | reverse complement strand
CGTCACATTATAACGCCCCCACGGCTGAAAGGGCGAGCATGTTTGGTGGGACGGATTCGAACCCGCGACCCTCAGATTGCGAGTCGAGCGCCTTAGACCTGGCCATGCCGGGCCTTTTCTGAACAGAACGTCACCATACTAAAATAGAAACCTGACACTAACAGAAGCAAAAATAAATAAGCCTTATTAATCAAACCAAACAATCCCACAATTAACAAACACCCAGGGGTATCTTTATATGTCTTTGATCGTTATTCCCCCAGACGTTTCTAATCTTATTCAAATATTTCACACAACGTTCCTACATTTTCATATTTATTAACTTTTTGTCTGTTTTTTTTTTCTGTTCAGCCTCAAATAAATAACCTGTCAATTCACAGAAATTTATATGCAAATAAGTATGATTGTTTGTTTGTAGTTTAATAACAAAGCTACACAATGGGCTATCTATGATCTGCCCACCACGTATACCTAAACCCGTTTCTAGCGTTGTAAGTCCGCAGACATGCCACTGTGTCATTGAGGAGCGCGCATAAGTAACCACTATCAATTCTAAAATTTAAATACATTGTTAGTTTGTTGAATGTTGATATGAATACTAAAACCTCCTTTACTGTTAAAACGTGTATACTTGAAAATGATCGCACCAGTGATCGAAACGTTGTTCCTATCTTAAAAATATTCTTCCTTGTTGTAAAAGCTGTAACTTATAATAAAATCAAACTTATCATCAGTAAGTGAACCCAAAACGAAACGAGGTCATGCTTTACCATAAACATACTATATTCAAATATGTAATTACTTGTTTGCTTAAGATTATTATTGATGATATTTTTTTTACAACTGTGTTATTCACTTGATTCTTTTTATTTTATTGCTTAAACTGATGATTGTTTTCTATTCTTCTTTTTGCATCTTCTAATACTTGAACTCACGTTCACCAATATATATTTTTTTTAGGAGCACAAGAATACGGTGAGGCAGCGGCCTACATTCAAGCTCAGTTTGAAGCCAAAAATAAATCAACAACTAAAGAGATCTATTGTCACATGACTTGTGCCACAGACACGACAAACATCCAGTTTGTGTTTGATGCTGTAACGGACGTGATCATAGCAAACAACCTGCGTGGTTGTGGGTTGTATTAAACCGTGTACAACATTGCGTGAAAAGTGACACCTTTCAGCCAACGAGCATGTCTACGCCGGAGCAGCCGCAAGTTTCATCTGTTTCTGCTTTCTTGTTGCTGGGTTCTAGAGTTCCATACCCTAGGGAGCACGTGGGTTCCTGTCTGGAAAACACTTGCACAGTAATCTTCTGTCTTAATGAACTATTTTCTTTAATCCTTCTTAATTTGTACAGTGCATTTTATGCTGATAACTGACGCATTTACCACAGATAAAAGATTGAAAAATGGCGGTTGGGAGATTTTAAACACAGAAGACTCCATAACTTTTTATTTCTTTGAGATACTTGGGAACAGAAGCGCAAAAAGTTTCACTTCAGACTAGAGCCCCAGATCAGAAGAGCATCTTTTTGTATGCGTCCAATTAACAGATTCTTCTAACACTGTCTACCGCTAACTATTTACGTCTTGTGTTTTAAGTTTATCTGTAACTAGTTTGTTCTTAAAAGAAAACTCCGGTACTAAGTACAGTAGCTGGTGATTTTATGTTCAAAACCTCTAGTTCACGGTTGTTGTATAACCAAACAATATTTGTGGATAAATGATGGATGCAATATTTTAAGTATTCTACCTAATGGATGCGAATGAGGAACAAGATTCTGTTCAATGTCGGCAAGCTCTGTGATTATACATTGGTTCTGGAGCAATGTACAAATACTGTTTGATATCAGCTCCTCTCTAGATATATAGTGTTTACTTTTTACATGCATAATTATTGAATTCTGTAATGCTAATTACTTCAGAGAGTTGGTTTGTTTCTTTCTTTTTTTTTGTCTGAATTTTTAGCTCAACTTGTATGTTATCTGTAGCATGTAACATCAGCGAAATTAAATGCGAAATTCTTGCTTCCAGTATGAAAAATATTTTCGTAATCTTTCTAAACCGTGTGGCTTAGTATCAAGATAGGTAAGTGGAATGTTTCGAGAATAAGATACAGAGTGTATGTTTGCAGTTGACCGCAAGCTAATTATAATGCATCATAATATGTGAAACAATCGTTATCATAAAGTGGCTTTTAGGCTTAAGATTTGTGATTTCGAATACTTACGGTGCTTCCAACCATAACTCTCGTTCATCCTATGTTGAGATTGCAGTATCTATGGTTTGCCAACAGTGGCTTTTGGTTTAAATCCTATCACATGGGCCGGGCGTGACCTAGTAGTTAGCGTGTCCTCACTGTGTTTCCGAGGGCCCTTGACTCCCATCCAGTTACCACAAAATTGCTCTCTGTACCTCTGCATTATAAGAGTGACGGTCAAATCTCACCATTTGATTAAAATAGTTTAAAAGTTGGCGGTGGGTGTTGCTGGCTAACTGCCTTCCCTCTTCTCTATCAGCTGAAAATTAGAAGTAGTATTTGAGTAGGTTTGCGAGAATATCATTCAATCTAAAAAGTATGTTATATATTAAAACTGTCTAACAATTAATGGACAAACATGATCGAATAATAGTCGTTACACAGTTAAGAAACGGCATCTACTACATTGTTATAACAAAGTAGTAGATATTGTTTAACAATATATTTTAGTACTGTTACACAGTTAACAGACAGGATCTACTACATTGTTATAACAAAGTAGTAGATATTGTTTAAGAATATATTTTAGTACTGTTACACAGTTAAGAGACAGGATCTACTACTTTGTTATATCAGGGTAGTAGATATTGTTTAACAATATATTTTAGTACTGTTACACAGTTAAGAGACAGGATCTACTACTTTGTTATAACAGGGTAGTAGATATTGTTTAACAATATATTTTAGTACTGTTACACAGTTAAGAGACATGAACTACTACATTGTTATAACAGGGTAGTAGTATTGTTTAACAATATATTTTAGTACTGTTACACAGTTAAGAGACATGAACTACTACATTATACACAGTTAAGAGACAGGATCTACTACATTGTTATAACAGGGTAGTAGATATTGTTTAACAATATATTTTAATACTGGTTCTTTTTTTCTGTTTGACCTGAAAATAGACTGTGTTAGTCCGAAAGTTTGTGGTCATTATAAGTTATTAACCGATGTAGGACGTTTTATTTTAGTTTTGGGTTCAAGACTGACCTCATCTTCTGCTTACTTGTTTTTGTGATTCCATGAAGAACAATGATTGGACAACTGCCCACAAGAGTTTAAACCTCTTTACTATAGTAGGTACGTTGATGATATATCCTGATCAGGTCTCCCTATTTTTTACAATACTTGAATACTAGACAAAGCAGTATGAGGAGGAAACATAGAGGAAAATAAACTTCCATTCCTGGACACCGTGATAAATATTATTAATAATAACGGACATTTTAATGAGAAGTTAATTTTGCAAGTTTCATTCATACCCTCTTTAAAAGATTAATTAAAATACTTATACTTTTTTTACCGTGCTTATGAGATATCTAGCACATATGATGGTTTGCATAAATAATTTATGAATAGCAAAAAATCCCAGTGCAAAAATGAGTTTTCAAGTTATTTCATTGACAGAATACTTCATTAGTTATTTAAATAAGCGAAGTGGTGCTACATCCGGTATTTATGTTGTACCCAAAAATGATTTGGTTATTAGATTACCCTATATGGATAAGTATTTTTTAAGTATTAAGAATCAGCTGAAAAATGTTATCCATAGGGTTGTTGTTTAAGCAGAGTCACATTAGGCTATCTGTAATGTCCACCGTGGGGAATCAAACCCCGGATCTTAGCGTTGTAAACCCGTAGACTTACCGCTGTCCCAGCGAGAGGCTATACATAGCGTATACTCGCAAATACAACTGAGGTGCATATTAAAACCTATTTATCGCCTTAATACTTTTTGTTTTCAATTTAAGGACCAAATTTGAACTTTAGAATCTTTTTTTGTTGTTTATAAATTTATTTGTCCCTGCTGTAAGCAGGGTTATATTGGTTTCACGAAAAGATAATTATTAATGCGTATAAAAGAACGTGATAAGTTAAGACCACCAATTAAATCCAATATAGTCATACAGGCTCTATGTAAATGTTACATTTCTGTCCATTCTAATTTGTTTAAGATCTTGGTTAGGGCCAGTGATGAAAAGGGCCTCCGATTAAAGGATAGTTTGTTGATAGATAAACTGAGGTCAGAAATCAACCTTCTTAGTTCCGCTAGTACTTTAATGTTAAAGATACTTTATAATTCGTAACACGGTAAAAGATATAAAAGTATTTTATAACGCGAGTTTGTTTGTTAATAAAAAAGTCAGTTAAAACAACGTTTAAAAGTATATAATACTCCAAAAACTGTTGAGGGCACTAGGCCTTACTAAAAACATCAATAATTTTACTGGATCACAGTCACCAGGAAGGAAAACTACATTGAAAAAACATCCTGATATTTATACCTTGTTATTTGGCATGATACAAAAACATTTACCAATCATTTGACATAGATGGTGCTGCCATCTCTTATCTCTCATTAAAAATGGAGCTTGTTTTTAAACACAAAGTTAAACAATGGGTTATTTATACTCTACTTACTGTGGATATTGAGATATGATTATAGTTATAAGCCTTCTAGCGTACCGTTGAGCCACTTAGGGTAAAAATAAGTTGAATATATAGTTATTTCAGTACGCAGAGCTACATAATCAACTATCTGCGCCCTGTCCACCGACCCCCCCCCCCACGTGGCACAACTGTATGTCTGCGGTTTTCCAACGCTAGAGTCCAGGTTTCGATACCCGTGGTGGGCAGAGTACAGATAGTCCATTGTACAGCTTTGTGCTTAATTACAAACAAGCTGTCCACCGGAGAGAATCGACCCCCCCCCCTAGTATTTTAGT
>NW_013667323.1:200698-209340 GCF_000517525.1 Limulus polyphemus | reverse complement strand
AAAATAAATTCTTATAATTTGTTAAAAATTATTATTTTCGGTGTTTTTTTAGGACAATAAAAAAAGCTCCCTATAGTTTTACAAAAAAAAATTAACTTTTTAGTCTTTGTATGTTTATCACATTCGAATTATTTTTCTATCCCTGTTCCATTATTTTAGAGGTAGTTTGAAGTATTTAGTTTTTATCATAGAAAGGAAGTTACAGTAGAAGCGTTGTTACTACTAATAAAATAATTAAAATCTTCGTCTTGATCTTCGGTTTACACCAATCTGTTGTTCTTGCCCCCCAGTGGCACAGCGGTATGTCTGCGGACTTACAACGCTAGGATTCGGGTTTAGATACCCGTGGTGGGCATAGCACAGATAGCCCATTGTGTGGCTTTGTGCTTAATTACAAACAAACAAACTGTTGTTCTTCTGACAAAGTAGCAATGATGTCGCACTCTGACGAGGTCTGGACTGTAGTAATATCTTTTATCAACAGATGGCGAAACTTTGATATAAACACAAAGTGCGCAGAAAGCCTTTGTTCAGTTTTGTGAAAAAAATGTCAGACAAATCAACGTATTCGATAAAACAAACCCTCGTTGCTAGCGATATTTTTCTGTCTTGATTACTTTACCTTATTTCTTGTAGAAGCTAAGAACGGATAGAACATAAGTTTCAGAAAGGCGTAATAAATGCATTTTATTTTTTCATTCTTACGGTATATATATATATATAAAACGGCCCCCACTGGCTTAGCGGCAGGTTGGCAGGCTTACAAAGCTAAGAATCGGATTTCGATACCCGTGGTTGGCAGAGCACGAAAATAGTCCATTGTGTAGTTTTGCGCTCAACAACAACCAAACAAGTGTATATATAATACAGAGCGCCTGAAATAGTTTAATGGAGGTTTTTTTTTCTTTTTTAAATCACTTCCATCAATGTTTTTCTTAATCTAAAGCCAGTGTTTATGGCACTTGTTCCAACTATCCTAACTAAATTCAGAATTAAAGGATCTTTATAGGAATCGATAACTGATATTTCTATAGGAAAGATAAACCACTGATTTGTTATATAACGTGTTCCATGGATGCATTATAAGGGTGACAGTCAAATACAACTATTCAGACAGACACAAGTAGGCCAAGAGTTGGCAGTAGGTGCTGTTGACTATCAGTCTTCCCTCCTATCTGTCCCTCAGTGAGTCAGAGGTAAGCTTATGGACTTAAAACACTAATATCCAGGGTTCGATTCCCCGCAGTGGAAAGTTCTAAAAATAGCCAATTGTGTAGCTTTTCGCTTAAAATGAAACAAACAAAAAATCCTCTAGTCTATTAGGAGTGACTAGCGTGAATAGCCATTACCTAGCTTTGCGCAAATAACCGAAACAAACAAAATCTTTCTTAAGCCGGATGAAATATAGTGGTTAGAATCACGAATTGAAAGTTCGAGCCGCAAAATGCGTAATTTTGCTTTTAAGCTATGTGATCTATTGTAATTATGGAACAAAAATTTATACTTTAAGCGTTTTGAATCATTCCACAGGATCTTTAAAACATAGCTTAAAAGTGGTCGTCTAGGGAGTTCAAACCAAATTGAATTTTCTATGTCTACTTGATGATATTAACCTTTCTCCGTGGGGTATTGTATTTGTATTATACATTAAGTTTCCAAATGAATATTTTAGTTTACACGTAGAAGAACTGGAATCTAATTCTTGTAATGAATGAGGTTTGTGTTTGACCTTCAAAACGTTTATTTAATTTCGGCAAGTTTATTTGTAAAACCTTTTCCCTATTTATTTTTAACAATATAAGCATTCGGTCTCAGATTCAATTCAGACTCATTTCTATTGCTGCTGTCTGTAAAGGACAAAACTCAGATTCTAACAGACGGTAGAATTTTAAACTTGTAGCTCAGATCTTTTATTTATGATGTTACCCTTCTAAAACTTTCCCATTGAGCACAATCATGTCATCACTTATTATAAATGTTTTTCATAGCTAATTATTAATATATGTAACGTAATCGTGGAATATTTGGTATTTGCGGTGATGTTATTTTTCTTTCTTTTAAAACTTATTATTATTCATTCCTCTTCAACAAACAAACCAGTTCTATATTCTGTTTATCTTATAAGTATTTGATTTCTATCGACGAAACTAGTCAATTTATTGGTCAGAATGTCGAAATAACATTGCTTAATTTCTTTGTTTTAGCGCATAACTACACAATGGGCCGGCTATCTGCGCTATTCCTACTACAGGGAAACGAACCCTGAATTTTAGCGTTGTAGGTCCCTAAACTTATCGTTGACCCACTGGGAGGACAATAATATTACATCTTAAAAACGAACAATCTTGGTTTAGCAAGATCTCAAATAAATTTCTTATAACATGAAACATTTTTGAAACACTTCAGCGATAATTCTTTTGTGTGAAAGATTCTAATAAAAATATCGTAAAAAAGTTAGAGAAAGATAAACTAGGATTCGAAAGATGTAACTTAAAATTTTATTTTTACGAATAACAGATGAAACTGTTTAATCATTCAGACCTCTTTTTCATTCATTTGTATTTATTTTCTAACCGTGTATTCATATTTATTAATAAAACATTCAATGTTTCAGAGTATCGTGATTAATACTAATTACACTCTGATCAAGACTGATTAAGAACGAAGTGAAATAAGAGTTAAACTACGAGTATAGACCAGGAAACATAGCTACTTTATCTAATGTAATAAACTTTATTCGATATCACAAAATAGCTTAACTTGTATACTACTGATCACACTCGTTTTCAAGTGTGCACTATTCATCACACTGCATTCAAATTATTTTTAGGGGGATTAAGTTGGAGTGGGATGAAAAATACTTTGTAAATTTAACGCTTGATAACAACGAATTTCTTTCAAATATACCTATGTAAGTCTGTGAAAGCATCTATTTAAAGCTATGAAAGCATCTGTGTAAGTCTATGAAAGCATCTATGTAAGTCTATGAAAGCATCTTTTTAAATCTATGAAAGTATCTGTGTAAGTCTATGAAAGTATTAGCACAACAATCGAAAATCTTTAAAAAAGCAAGTTATCTTATCATGATCAAGAAACAATTTTTTTTGCTTGTTGTTAAGCGCAAAGCTACACAATGGGCTATTTGCTCTGTTTCCACTATGTATATCAAAACCCTATTTTTAGCGTCATAAGTCCAGAGACCTTCCACAAGAACATGAATGATTTATGTACGTAACTTCATTATTTTAATAAATATTGTATCTATATAAATTAAGAAAACGCTTTTAGCTTTAGTTATTTTTCAAGAAGAACATTTTAATGAAAAATATCATAATTAATTTAGAAAGCGTTTCCTAGATATTTAGGGTTCTGAACTTACTTCTTTTATTCAGATGAAAATGTGATATAGATGATTAATCCTTTCCATGATTTCCCGATATAGCTCGGGCTCCTTCCACGTTTCAAAAATGTTTACCTGAATTAATTCAGAAAAACCATTTCTCGCCATATTTTTAATTATTTGCCCGAATATATTCGCATGTTATTATGTATTACAATCAGTGCTTGCTGGATGGCTTATAAACGCTGTTTGTTCTGGTCTCTATCGGATTTATTCTGAATTATGTATCATAAACACTGGAGAAAAGCATTCTTATTCTTTACCGTAGTTTCATTGAAATAATATATATCAAGCATAAATCCAGATAGGTAACATTTATTCATGGAGTGTATTTTGTGCAGACATGTAATAACAGATCATAAAATAAAACTCTTATTTCACTGATATATACGTATAGGCTATGAAAAAGCGAAGTAACAAAACCTAACGTTTTGAGCTCATTTCCACAAAAAGTCTAACACGGAAAAGAACAAACAAGAAATATTTGAATTTAACCTCAAAGTTAAAAGCAAAAATAGAGGCTGAATGTACAGCTCTTTCGATTGAATCAGTCTAAGTTATTTGGTTGATTAGTGGTCGTTATTCAGAACAATGGGGACACAAGAGATCCAGAAGAAACTTTTTAGCTAGAAGTTGGAGAAAAGGTAATCAAAAGTTTGAAGTTGAAAAAGTGAAGATCCAGAGTTAATGAACTGCATTTTAACCTGGAAAGTAAAAATTCTGAGATAAATTAGTTTGTGGAAATGGAAATACTGAATCAATGAGTTGGAAACTGGGTATGTAGAAATCTAGGGTTAATTGAAAATTGGTGTTACAAAATCAACGTAACTGGAAACTAAAGAAATGTAAATCCATACTTAATCGAATAGCGACTTAAAAAGAACTTAAGGAACTTTTTAATAAAAACATAAGACTTAGTATACAATATGAAGAGAATAAGAAACTTGACTGAAAGCACTATTTGCCATAAAGTGTTTAATAAAATGGGATATTATTAGCACTGTTTGCCATAAAGTGTTTTATAATATGGGATATTATTAGCACTGTTTGCCATAAAGTATTTAAAATATGGGATATTATTAGCACTGTTTGCCATAAAGTGTTTTATAATATGGGATATTATTAGCACTGTTTGCCATAAAGTGTTTTATAATATGGGATATTATTAGCACTGTTTGCCATAAAGAGTTTTATAATATGGGATATTATTAGCACTGTTTGTCATAAAGTATTTTATAATATGGGATATTATTAGCACTGTTTGCCATAAAGTGTTTTATAATATGAGATATTATTAGCACTGTTTGCCATAAAGTATTTTATAATATGGGATATTATTAGCACTGTTTGCCATAAAGTGTTTTATAATATGGAATATTATTAGCTTTTCAAACAGAAGAACATTTTTTTCCCTTTACTTTATTTCATCTTGACCATGTAGAGATCATGAGACACTCTCACGTAAAGATCAGTATTGCACAAAGTGGATTTCCTATATGTCTGTTAGCTCTTTGAAAACGTATATACCTGAAACTATTTGAAAATGTCGGCAAACTAAACAATTTATTTTCCTAAGTTAAGAGAGAGAGAGAAATGAAATATGGCAGTTTTTCAAGTGCCACAAGACGAAGAGAATGGATGAAAATATATAGTTTTCGTTCTGGTTTAAAATGTTGTCATTTGTACAACAGTAACTCAGGTATTAATTCAATGGTTTCTCCTTGGATTACATATGCATTCTTCTATCTTCACGGCATTCTTTCTATTTTCATAAGGAAAATCTTAGTAGAAACACGAAACGACACATATGGAAACAAACCAGCCCGTGAACTCTAAATAGCAGTCTAAATAAGTTAATCTCGAAGAACAGTAGTTTAAAACTATATAATTAAAATTAGTTTTACAACAAGCTTTCGGCTAGTTACCTGAAACTCTTCACGTGTCGTTTAAAAAAGGAACCACAGGCTCCCCCCCCCCCCAGTGGCACAGCGGTATGTCTGCGGATTTACAACGCTAAAAAACCAGGATTCGATACCCGTGGTGGGCAGAGCACAGATATCCCATTGTGTAGCTTTGTGCTTAATTGCAAACAAACAAGGAACCACAAGTTGACTACTTATAGCCCGCAGTTTATAATAATATTAAGTATGAAAACGGAGGTATAAATATTCAGAGAATTTCGTGTTTAAAACCAAAATATGAATTTTAAAGATAAATCACTTACTAATCATTGTATAACATATGTCAAAAGACTAAATTTCAGAGATTAAATTACTTATCTGGTTGACAACTGTTGCCAGTGTTTTCTGGCTTTCAACTAGAATTAAACATAGTTTTTAATTAAAATGCCTGAATCTTATAATTTCTCTCTCATAGGTCGACATTGGCATAAATGCATGTTTCCATATGTTGCTCTAACACATATATATATCCATTATCATTATTTATTTTTAATGAGTTTCTATAACTGACCAGGTTTTTTAAACTTTCAAATTATCGACTTGTTCTTATGAATTTTTTCTACAGGTGGGTTGTACGTATTAAATCTTCTTTTTTTTTGCCTGTTGTAACATTCAATATAAACAAATAAACTGGCCAATAATATCAGTGTAATCATCATTTTGTATCTAAGATACATAAGGGACTCCAGCAATGTGCTTGTTATTGAATTTCACGCAAAGCTACACGAGGGTTACCTGCGCTAGCCGTCCCTAATTTAGCAGAAAGACTAGAGGGAAGGCATCACCACCCACCGCCAACTCTTGTACCACTCTTTTACCAACGAATAGTGGAATTGACCGTCATTTTATAACGCCCCCACGGTTGAAAGGGCGAGCATGTTTGGTGGGATGGGGATTTGAACACGCGACCCTCAGATTGCGAGTCAAACGCCCCCTAACCACCTGGCCATGCCGGGCAAAGTGTTCAGGAGTAATTAATGGGATTGATTTTATTATTGGTGATATTTATCTAGTTATCTTTGTGTCACTCAGCATAAGTTATTAGTGACCCTGTAACCAACAAAGTCATGGATACACAAGGGATTTGGTGGTTATTCCTCGGTAATGTCATTAACCTGATGATCAACGACTAAAACAAATGATCTGGTTGTAAAAAACAAAAACAAGACATGTACTACACCAAACAATCCTTTGCGTTACTGAACACTTTAGTGACTATAAGAAAGTTTTTGCGTTACTGAACACTTTAGTGACTATAAGAAAGTTTTTTTGCGTTACTGAACACTTTAGTGACTATAAGAAAGTTTTTGCGTTACTGGACACTTTAGTGACTATAAGAAAGTTTTTGCGTTACTGAACACTTTAGTGACTATAATAAAGTTTTTTGCGTTATTGAACACTTTAGTGACTATAATAAGTTTTTGCGTTACTGAACACTTTAGTGACTATAAGAAAGTTTTTTATTCTTCGTTTAGCACCACTGGAAAATAATTTCTTACTTGAGAAAAAACAACGAGTACTCTTACAAAAGTGTTTTTAATCGTCTTTTAGTAATATTTCTGAATATTTGGAAGAACTGTCAAATAAGTGGCCTTGCATGACCAGATGGTTAGAGCGATCGACTCGTCATATGCGGGGTTCGAATCTTTGTCATTAAAATGTGCTCTCCCTTTCAGCTGAGGGGGTGCTATAATGTAATGGTCAATCCCACTATTTATTGGTAAACTAGTAGCCCAAGAGTTGGCGGTGAGTGATGTTGATTAGTTGGCTTCTCTGCTCTCACTGCTAAATTAGGGATGGTTAGTGAAGATTGCCCTCGAGTAGCTTTCTAAACGTACCAAGTCAAATTAGTTTGGAACAAAATAAGCAAAAATGATGTATGTTATTTTTAACCTTGTTATACTAAGAAAATGTAACCATGAAGTAAAAAAACTATCAAATCCATCAGACTCCACAATTGTCACACATAGTGAAACCACTAACTATCCCGTCTTGATTACGATCTTTAAAGTCATCTCATCTGGATCATCCAATATTGAACTTTTAATTAAAGAAAGTTTATCTATTATAAATGAACTCCCAACTTTAAATAATAACACAACTTCACTACAGTTGAGTCTTTCTGAATACTTGTATAATATTGTTACAATTGTTAAATTATCATATTCTTTATTGCTTGTTTGTTTGTCTTATAATTTACTTCATCCTTATACTCTGTATTTTAATTACTTTTTATAATATGTTTAAATTTATACATTTTTTGTACCTAATAATTTAATCTGTTCAATATAGCTTGCTGAAGATGGAATCTGTATATTCCGAAACGTTCAAAAATTAAATGTTTGTTACTGTTCACACACGTGTCAAATGTTTGTTGTTACTACCGACGTTCTGTTGTTCATCATTAATTGTGGTTGTTGTAGCTCTATGTTGATGATAAACAGCTGATGTTTACTATTAAGCCTAAAAGAACGATAATAAGGAGAAACAGCTGATGCTATCAGTTAAACCTAATAGAACAACAACAAGGAGAAACAGCTGATGTTTACAATTACACCTCAGAGAACAACAATAGGGAGAAACAGCTGATGCTATCAGTTAAACCTAATAGAACAACATCAAGGATAAACAGCTGATGTTTACAATTAAGCCTAAAAGAACGACAATGAGGAGAAACAGCTGATGCTATCAGTTAAACCTCAGAGAACAACAACAAGGAGAAACAGCTGATGTTTACAATTACACCTAAGAGAACAACATCAAGGATAAACAGCTGATGCTATTAATTAAATCTAAAAGAAAATGACATTATGATCAAAGAAACAGAATTTGGACTAGGTGTGATTTGCCGCACACTCAAATCAATGTGGTATTTTTGTCAGTTCGTCTTTTTTAGAATCAGACGTATAAGAAAAATTAATGTACTAAAATATTAATTTGTGAGTTTCAGTAAAAACATATACTATTTGCTTAAATAGAATAATGTTTTGGTTTATTTTCAACCTAAAAAAGTGTCAGGTAATTTAACCGAGTTCAAGCAATTTTTATTTGCTTAAATAGAATAATTTGTTGGTTTATTTTCAACCTTAAAAGTGTCAGGTAATTTAACCGAGTTCAAGTGATTTTTATTTGCTTAAATAGAATAATTTCTTGTTTATTTTCAGTCATAAAAGTGTCAGGTAATTCAACCGAGTTCAAGCAATTTTTATTTGCTTAAATGTAATAATTTGTTGGTTTATTTTCAACTTTAAAAGGGTCAGGTAATTAAACCAAGTTCAATT
>NW_013667323.1:191619-199916 GCF_000517525.1 Limulus polyphemus | reverse complement strand
AAATAGAATAATTTCTTGGTTTATTTTCAGTCATAAAAGTGTCAGGTAATTTAACCGAATTCAAGCAATTTTTATTTGCTTAAATAGAATAATTTCTTGGTTTATTTTCAGTCATAAAAGTGTCAGGTAATTTAACCGAATTCAAGCAATTTTTATTTGCTTAAATAGAATAATGTGTTGGTTTATTTTCAACCTTAAAAGTGTCAGGTAATTTAATCGAGTTCAAGCAATTTTATTTGCTTAAATAGAATAATTTATTGGTTTATTTTCAACCTTAAAAGTGTCAGGTAATTAAACCGAGTTCAAGTGATTTTTATTTGCTTAAATAGAATAATTTATTGGTTTATTTTCAACCTTAAAAGTGTCAGGTAATTTAACCAAGTTCAAGCAATTTTTATTTGCATAAATAGAATAATTTGTTGTTTATTTTCAACCTTAATAGAGTCAAGTAATTAAACCGAGTTCAAGTGATTTTTATTCACTTAAATGTAATAATTTGTTGGTTTATTTTCAACTTTAAAAGGGTCAGGTAATTAAACCAAGTTCAATTGATTTTTATTTACTTAAATAGAATAATGTGTTGGTTTATTTTCAACCTTAAAAGTGTCAGGTAATTAAACTGAATTCAAATGATTTTTATTTGCTTAAATAGAATAATTTGTTGGTTTATTTTCAACCTTAAAAGTGTCAGGTAATTAAACCGAGTTCAAGTGATTTTTATTTGCTTAAATAGAATAATTTGTTGGTTTATTTTCAACCTTAAAAGTGTCAGGTAATTAAACCGAGTTCAAGTGATTTTTATTTTCTTTATTTGAAATCCTTTAAGAGTCAGGAGAAATTATGGCATTACTCTTTATGGCTTTTAGAATTCTGCCCTTTTCAGAAGTCTTCCTTTGGTTAGCATGAAAGTTAAAGACGTAAAATAGTAAAATTTGGGGTTCGAATCCCCAAGGTATAGAATGAAGATAGCCAGCCAGTTGTGTAGCTTTGCTCTAAAAATAAACAAGTTCCGTACCATAAATAGCTATTTCGAAATAAATGAAAAGCTGAGTTTGTTAGTTTTGCCTTTTTAGAGAGTTGGCATAAACTGTGTAATAAATATGGAATTGTGTTATATTACATGGAAAAAACCTACATTGTAGTGCTATGCATTTAAATTGTTATTTATGTGTGAACATATAACAAATTTAATTACAATGAAATATAAAATTTTGAGTGACATTATGATTTTTACGAAGTAGTATTTTGGGATTGTTTGTTTGCTTCTAATTAAATATAAAGCTACACAATGGGCTGTCTGTGCTCACCACGGGTATCAAAACACGGATTCTAGCGTTGTAAGTCCGCAGACATACCGCTGTGCCACTGTGGGACATTTGGGACTATTTGTTTAGGTGCTTCGATTTGAAACCCTACTTGGTTGTGTGGGAAAATTTTACATTTATTTATTCTTCAGTGTTAATTTTTATTAAAGTCTGTGCAATAGAGTCATTCACAATTATTTAAGACAATAATTAGGTTCCAAGATGAATTCAAATATACTTTTTTCATTTTCGACGAGAATTTGGTTTTCATCTATGAGCTTGAGCACTAGATGGCAGCACAAAAAAGATCAACTATGTTGTTTCGTCCATGCATTCATTTACTAAAGGCTGCTGTATGAAATTTGCTTATATTGGTACTGTTGGATGCTATTTACAAAATATCTTAATTCTTGTAAATGATTACAGGTTTGATTGTTATTAATATTGTATTTAAAAATATAAATATATCGTAATATCAGTAGTACAGCAATATTTCTAAAGGGGTCATAAAGAGAAATAAATAGGGAAATAGTACCTTTAGTAAAGGCTATCTGTCGAAATTGCTTTTTACGGTTGGCGTAAGAAAAATTGAAGATCGAAATGAGAACATTATAAATCTAATGAATACATTTATATTACCATTATAATTCTATATGAACACTAGTAAATGACGTTTCAGTCTGTTTTTTATAACACTTCCAAATGCAATATTTGCCTGATAATGTCAGGTAAATTAAACACAGGTGAAACGGGGTGTTATTCTAGTTATTGTAATAATTGCTATTTTATCAATTATTTGTTTTATTGTTATTATTGTAACTATCACATCTTGTCAGATGATATCAGGTTTTCACCGACGCAACGGTTAATTCATTGTAGTTATATGTCAGTCTTGATGTTATTTATGTATTCGGAAAACGTAATATCACTGAATTATTAAACGTAACTCACTTTTTTCAGCGCATTACCATTCACATTAAAACGAAACAATATTTTGTATATATTTTCACAGAACAAAAAATAATGTTTATTTGAAGCGATACAATGAAAACTATTATCAAATAAAGTAATACATTCATGGTTGTCTACCTGAAATACGATTATAGCCAGTGTACTCTTTCTGAGCATGCTCAGTTTTATAATTAACACGTATTCGAGTCGAAACGTTATTAAATCCTAGTGATGGTTTTCGTGTCGTTTTTCTCATTTGTGGTTTTACGTTGAGGTTTTTTTTAGACTGCCAGTACAGAGTGGTATACTACAAAAAAGCCATTAACTATACTGCCAGTACAGAGTGGTATACTACAAAAAAGCCATTAACTATACTGCCTGTACACAGTGGTATACTACAAAAAAGCCATTAAGTATACTACCAGTAAACAATGGTATACTATAAGAGCCATTAACTATACTGGCAGTGAACAATGGAATACTACAACAGGCCATTAACTATACTGCCAGTGAACAATGGCATACTATAAAAAGCCATTAACTGTACTGCCAGTAAACAATGGAATCCTATAAAAAAACCTATAATTATACTGCCAGTGAACAATGGAATACTACAAAAGGTCATTAACTATACTGTCAGTAAACAATGGAATACTACAACAGGCCATTAACTATACTGCCAGTGAACAATGGAATACTAAAAAAAGCCATTAACTATACTGCCAGTAAACAATGGTATACTATAAAAAGCCATTAACTATACTGCCAGTGAACAATGGAATACTACAAAAGGCCATTAACTATACTGCTAGTAAACAATGGTATACTATAAAAAGCCATTAACTATACTGCCAGTGAACAATGGAATACAAAAAAGCCATTAACTATACTGCCAGTACACAATATATACTATAAAAAGTTCACAATATATGCTATAAAAAGTGCGCAATGTATACAACGACAATAAATCTTAACTATAGCACCCAAGGTGTTAGTATTCTTACATTAAACAATAATTAGCTATAGTACTTAAGGTTATTTGTACACAATGGTAAGGAATATTAAAGTCTTACCTGAGGCACTTGCATTGTTTTTACACGACTATGCACATCAATAAGATATAAATATTCAGTGCTCTTTACACAAAAGGTTTTAATAGTGTTTTCGTGGTATTCTGTACACAACATTCAGTGTTTTTAATAATAAAACTATGCTTTGGTGGAGCTTTGATTGCTATATGCATAAAATTCTAATATAAGCTGTAGCTAGATGTGGCCTAGTAGATAGCATGCCCGGACAGTGATTGTGAGGATTCATGGTTCACCTCTCGTTGCCGTAAAAATCTGCTCCATAATGTAACCCTTGGGTCCGCCGTAAGACTGACTTCCAAGTCCAACTATTCGATGAGACTAGAATAGTCCAAAAGTTGGCGGTAGCTGTTGTTTACTAGCTGCCTTCCTTCTAATCTATCAGTTCAAAACCAGGGACAAACATGAAACAACCGGATGATTCACGAACAGCAAGACGCTGTGGCTAACATTAAACAACCGGATGATTCACGAACAGCAAGACGCTGTGGCTAACATTAAACAACTGGATGATTCACGAACATCAAGACGCTGTTGCTAACATTAAACAACCCGTGAATCATCCGGTTGTTTAATGTTAACCACAGCGTCTTGCTGTTCGTGAATCATCCAGTTGTTTAATGCTAGCCACAGTGTCTTGCTGTTCGTGAATCACCCGGTTGTTTAATATTAGCCACAGCGTCTTGCAGTTCGTGAATCATCCGGTTGTTTAATGTTAGCCACGGCGTCTTGCAGTTCGTGAATCATCCGGTTGTTTAATGTTAGCCACGGCGTCTTGCTGTTCGTGAATCATCCGGTTGTTTAATGTTAGCCACAGCGTCTTGCTGTTCGTGAATCATCCAGTTGTTTCGTGTTAGCCACAGCGTCTTGCTGTTCCTGAATCATCCAACAGCGAGACGCTGTTGCTAACATGAAACATCTGGATGATTCACGAACAGTAAGAATATAAATTTTGGAGCTAACAAAACATTACATCGTTGTAGTATATCAATACTGGTATTTCTATTTTCAAACTGAACTATCTTAAAGCACATGTTCTAAGTTCGGAAAGTCCTAGGGTTCAGGATTAGCTGTCCCAAGTTTTCAATTTTTAATCAGGGGGCAACTAGGCAACAGCACACGCCACCACAAAGGTTTTAAACTGAATAACACACCCACATCTGAAAGTGCGGATCATATTCGACGGATTTACAGCAGAAATATCGAACGTTACAATCCGCAGCGCGGAGCGCTAACCTAAAGCCACATTCAGCGCTACAATGTTTAAAGTTCATCTTCAAAAATAGTGTGGTTGGCATATTGCTCTACATTCTTCTTAACTTTCACTCACAAGTTCTTAGATTTATTTACAGGTTTTAATATCCACTCATGTAACAATGGGCCAAGCTCTAACACACGATGAGATCAAAGGTTCGATTAAAATCATATATTATTCAGTCAGTTGTTTTTACAATAGACATGACAAAGTATTGACACGAAGGAAAAATAAATGTTAAATCTCAGAAGAAAAAAAACTGTTATTTCGGTTGATAATTCTACAAAAACTGCTCGCCAACATTTTACATTCTCTTGTCTATTTATTTATCTGTATTTAATTTTATTGTGATAAAATAAGTTTAATAATAATAATAACACATCATTTCATTAGTTTTTTTTATCTAGATATTTTCTCAAAGACCAGCCTGTGACACGTACTCGTGACCATAGCCGTATGTTTTATGATATGAATATCCTTTAGGACTTTCGTAGTAGCAGTTTCTGTGGTGAGGAGAATAGTGATACTCCCGATAGGGCTGGTAATAATGACTTTCTGTACAGTATTCGGGATAACTGCTGGAAGATGAGCTGGAAGACCCATAATAGTTAGTTATAACGTAACTATCCCCGTAATTCTCACGTTTTGGATAATGGTCAACATAGGATCGCTCGTAATACTCCGAGACAACAATTACAGCCCTGTGTTAAGAAAAGTAGGCTTAAGACATTCACCTATGTTTAGAAAAGTAGGCTTAAGACATTTACTTCTGTGTTAAAAAAAGTTGGTAGAACAGGAAGTGAGTATAAACAAACGAACAATAGTTTTTCTTGATAGTGAAAAGTGACTAATTCAGGTGAATAGAATTATTTTAGGTCAAAATTATTTGATTCTATTATAACTAAAATAATACACTTCTCCTAATTAGAAGGACATTCAGTATCACATGTTTTCTAACCCTAAAATAGGAACTAATTTCTCCAAACGCTTACAGATAATTAATATATATACAAAAAATATCTACATACTGATAAATAATTAATGTATAAAATTAACAGAATTTCCTACTCACTAACAGTTAATTTAATGTATAAAAAAAATTATGACCCTAGATAAAAAAAGAAAATTAAAGAAAAGTGTTTTTTCTAGAAACTGAAAAATAGTTACTGTGTATATAAGTAAGCGTTTGTTTGAGCACAAAGCTACACAATGGATCATTTATGATGTACCCACCATGAGGATCGAAATTTGGTTTTTAGAGTTACAAGCTTATAGATTTACTTACCGCTATACCATTGGGTTGCTAAAAAAAAGCGTTTTCCCACACATCAGAAAGTAATAAAATATTAAAGTGAGTGGCGTTTCTACATATCGTCCAGTTGGAATATCTATAAACAAAATGCTTTTCTCAAGAATATTGCTTTGAAACAATTAGCTTCATAGTATTCTGTAAGTCCTGTTTTTAAATTTTGATAAGATTTTTTATTACAAGGCAATTTAACATTGGAGATGAAGTATTATTCTTTTTCAGAATTATTCTCTTTACTTTTAGCTTCAATAAACTGTTCTACACATAAATGTTAACGCAAAGGTTATTGATAAACTCAAAACACTAACTTGTATTTTACAAGCATACGCATCGTTACTCTTTTCATGTTTTGTAATGATTTTAGGAGACTGACCTCTTATTAAACTCCCTTCTGATGAAAACAAACAACCATGTAGAAGGTTTTAAGGTATCAGTACTTATATATATGCGAGTTTTTAATTGGATTAAGAGAGTTGAAATATCTGTCTAACTAGGAAGATATATAAGCTGCTGGTGCTGCTTCACTGTGCAAGTGGTTTTTGTCACATGTCAGATGAAACAAATTAATTCTTAACTGAAAAGGAAGACTGTTTATTTAGTTAAGTTCGGAGAAAGATATTATCTTTTCATCTTAAAAAAAGTTTACCTCATGCTCCATTACGTCATGGAAACTCAGTTAAAGGCACGGCATGGTTTTTCAGACTCTCATTGCGAGTGTTTCACTTCCCATGCATTGTAAAGCTAAATTAGGTATGAGGTTAAGTTAGAATCAAATGCTACGAATTCGTCAAACATGTAATCTTAGGTTCGAAACTTGTGTTATAAGTCAGTCATATGACATTTATAATCCATATCGATTATTATATTTTGTTGCCAGCCTTCAAAAATTTGGTTGAGGTTGTTTCTAAATCAGCACTATAATTCATACTTGACCATGGAATTGTTCTTAATATTTTGATTCTGATTGTCGAGAAAAATCATTTAAACTGTATATAAGTGCAACGTAACAGTGAACAAAGTTTTGAAACATTAGCTAAAATATTTTAAAGATAAAACAGGGTAAAATAATTTTATACAAACGTGTAACACCCCAAAAGAAAGCACAAAATATTCAACTCTAAGGAGGCAAAAAGCGATGAAACTTTCGTCAGCCACCCGCTAATGATAAACAAACTAGAGCATACTGTTCGTTTTATGTAAGACTCTTCGCGAAATACATCCGATTACATTACATAAGATGGAATAACTGTTCCAGAACATGTTTTATCCAACAACGACATTCAGTGAGGATACGCGTCAATTTCTATATTATTCTCTATTTCTTTTGCTGTTTTTTATCGGTTGTTAACGTTTTGAACTTCTCTGGTAGTTTACATCATAACTTCACTAGCTATCATAGAATAGTAGAATGGGACAGCTAAGAACAGTGTGCTTAACTATTAACACATCACCTAGTAGGTTTAATGTAACATTTCACCTTAATTCACCTCTGAAAAAAAGGAAACCATACAGTGGGACACTTAAGAGTAGTATACTTAAGTATTAACACCGTGTTGTGATGTTACATCACACAGTAGGTTTAAGAAAAAGGAAATCATACAATGAGACAGCTAAGAATAGTGTGTTTAAGTATTAACACCGTGCTGTGATGTTACATCACACAGAGTTTAACGTAACATTTCACCTTGATTTACCTTTGAAAAATGGATATTATACAATGGGACAGCTAAGAATAGTGTGTTTAAGTATTAACACCATGCTGTGATGTTACATCACACAGGGTTTAACGTAACATTTCACCTTGATTTACCTTTGAAAAATGGATATTATTCAATGCGACAGCTAAGAATAGTGTGTTTAAGTATTAACACCGTGCTGTGATGTTACATCACACAGGGTTTAACGTAACATTTCACCTTGATTTACCTTTGAAAAATGGATATTATACAATGGGACAGCTAAGAATAGTGTGTTTAAGTATTAACACCGTGCTGTGATGTTACATCACACAGGGTTTAACGTAACATTTCACCTTGATTCACCTCTAAAAAAAAGAAAATTCCGATAGAACTAGGATTTTTAGACTACATTTATTGTGGTTTGGTTTTTTTTATTTTTCAAGTTTTCTGGTTTCATTAAATGACCAAATTTCCCTGACAAACACCAAAGAAAAATGTATAAGCGTTTGTTGTTGTTTGATGTATATATATATATATGAAACTGTAACAGAACCATTCTTTCAAAATCATGAAACTACAAGACCAAATGCAGTTGCTTTGTGGGTCCGGCATGGCCAGGTGGTTAAGGAGCTCGACTTGCAATCCCCGTCCCACCAAACATGCTTGCTCTTTCAGCAGTGGGGCGTTATAATGTGACGGTCAATCCCACTA
>NW_013667323.1:183342-191424 GCF_000517525.1 Limulus polyphemus | reverse complement strand
CCCCACGTACTTCTAGTCCTTACACTGACTTAAAGTAAGGGTACGGTTAGCGCAGATAGTCCTCGTGTAGCTTTGCGCAAAATTCAAAACAAACAAACTGTTGTTTTGTGCAAATAATTACATAAAACACGTGATAAGGAACAATAATTTCTACCTTGGGCATGCGCAAATGACATATATATCTATTTTTTAATAGATTAATATTTGGTTCTTCTAAATTGAATCAAAATAATAATAAAAAAATTGACGAAGAGATAAAAAAAATAAAACACTAATAAAAAACCAACTAAGTCATGACGGTCACGTCTTACCTGTAGAGCCATTCCACAAATAATTAGATTTGTAGATAAAGTTATAATTAAGGTTAGTGTCAGAGTAGGTGGCGCAAAGTTGGGCGTGGCGACAGGATATTTCAGAAGAAGATTGACCACGCTCAAGCTTTTTACATTTCGTTAATCAGTATAACTTAATAGCTCCTAGCTGAGATTAGCTCAAAATCTATTCACTTTAAAATATAGGAATTCTCCACGTTTACACTATTTCAGTTTTATGTATGAATTCAGAATAAAGAAAATATTGTATGAACACAAAACAAATAGGATGACTAAACAACTTTATCAACGTATCGAGTACTGTAGGACCTGTAAGTTTGTTTATACGTGAGAAGTAAAATGCTAAGTAATACTATGACATATTACGTAACCGGGCAATATTAATTTACAATCACCTGCAATTGTATTGTTTGTTTGGTTTGAGTTTCGCGCAAAGCTACACGAGGACTATCTGCGATAGCCGTCCCTAATTTAGCAGTGTAAGACTAGAGCGAAGGCAGCTAGTCATCACCACCCAGAATATAATGTTACTAAGTGCCAGATACATGAAGCGTTACTACTGGATACAACGTGCCTAGGTACCTGACCCAGTGTTACTAGGTGTTAAGTACAATGTTGCTAGGTTCTATATAATTATGGGTTCCAAGTACAGTGTTGCGAGGTGCAAGATACAGTGCTATTAGATACCAACTCGTAATTAACACATTTAGTGTTTGAAGTAGTAGTTTTTTGTAAAATATTTTATCTTAATTACCTTTAAAGTTCATCAAAAGACTTAACTTTGTAAAGTAAAGTTATTATAACCATTTGGAGCTGTTTAATTACTTGCTACAAACCCTTAAAGTTGTTGAAATTACTTACCACAGACACTTATTTCTGTTGAGATTACTTAGTACAGACCTGAAAGATGTGTACGTTGTATGTATTGCTGTGGTCTGCCAGATAGGAAGAGCTAGTAATGATTACAATGATATGATGGGATTTACAACATCTATTATCCACAAATAAGTAAATAATCTACTCTGTTAATATTCTTCTTCTGACAAGGCTTATTGGAGACCAAAAACGGCAACTAATGTACTAGGCTTTGATCCACTGCGTTTGGGTATTACAACATACTGGGCTTTGACCGACCGTTCTTTAGTACTACAACAGGCGGGAATATGACCAACCATGTTTGGGTATTGCCATGTGTAAGGATATGCCAACCATGTTTGGGTATTGCGACATGCTAGGCTTTAACCAACTATGTTTGGATATTTCAACGTGTAAGGATATGCCAACCGTGTTTGGGTATTGCCATGTGTAAGGATATGCCAACCATGTTTGGGTATTGCAACGTGCAAGAATTTGACGAACCGTGTTTGGTTATTTCAATGTGCAGGGTTTTGACAAACCCTATTTGAGTATTGCCATGTGTAAGAATACGCCAACCATGTTTGGGTATTGCAACGTGCAAGAATTTGACGAACCGTGTTTGGTTATTTCAATGTGCAGGGTTTGACAAACCCTATTTGAGTATTGCAGCATGCAAGGATATGCCAACCGTGTTTGGGTATTGCCATATGTAAGGATATACCAACCATGTTTGGGTATTGCAACGTGCAAGAATTTGACGAACCGTGTTTGGTTATTTCAATGTGCAGGGTTTTGACAAACCCTATTTGAGTATTGCAACATGCAAGGATATGCCAACCGTGTTTGGGTATTGCCATGTGTAAGGATATGCCAACCATGTTTGGGTATTGCAACGTGCAAGAATTTGACGAACCGTGTTTGGTTATTTCAATGTGCAGGGTTTTGACAAACCCTATTTGAGTATTGCAACATGCAAGATTTTGACCAACCATGTTTGTATATTTTGCAATCTAGCATTCAAATAGATTTTTTATGTTTTGTGCAAACTGACGACGGCCTTGTTCACTTTTATATCATCATCATGTGGTACTTTCCAGTTTTGTCTCCAAAATCTGTTTTTCACATTATTTTTAATTGTTAATTACCTACTTATATAATTGAGGACAAAACATTTCTAATGCTATTGATCAGTTATTTGCATAGATCCATTTTACATTTTAAAAAAAATAAGGTTTGAATTTTTAGTTCTTTGGTTTTCTTTTTGTTTTGACTCTTGGCTTATTTGTGTAATTTTGTGTTTCTAAAGGTTTTTCAGCTATCAAATGGAGCAAAATAAGAGTACCCCAGCAATGAATAAAGATTTAAGCAAGAGATATTTTGTTATAAAATAGTTTCCAATTTCATGAATCGGCAAAAACAATAAGATTGAAACTGATTTTTCATAAACCAGTATGTGACTGCATTGAGTTTTATTCGTGGCGACGAATTATCAATATGTGATGGCGTTGCGCTTTGTTCGTGGCGAAGAAATTAATTTCGAGCTTTTTTCCACAACTTTGTTCTTGGAAAATAGACTTGGAATTTAAATTTGTCGTACTATTGTAAGACCTTCTAAAAATACACTGAAATGCTTCCTAGGTTTAGTATTTTACAAAGAAAAAACACTTCATACAACTTAAGGCTGAAGTACTTGCGTTTTATTACCTGTTGAAGATTTTTCACACAAACGCAATGCATATATTTAAATTTTTATATGTACATTTATCTAAAAAAAAAATTAGGAAGGTGTCTAAGTCCAATTATCGATAGGAAACTATAATTTAACACGTACTGGAAAAACGTTGGAATGTTTGATCTTTCTAAAAAACAATCATGATTCAGAAATCAGAAAATAATGATTCCAGCAAGTGTGGTAATAGCTAAGCCTGTTTTATAAAAATCATCAAACCATTCTTACATTATCTTTTGTGCTCTTGTGAATTTCTTGGCTCAGACTGAGAGAAGCTACTGGAAATAGGTGAGAGCGCTTTCTATGATAAATTAGCAACTGTTCAACAACTGCAGGATATTCCAACGTTTTCTGATTATAGCAGCCATTTTCGAAATGCATTAAAAAAATCCAAATATGTTTACATAATAATATTAATATCCTATAAACTTTATTTTTTTTTCTCCATGAGAAATAATAAACAAAATCTTACTACTCAAAGATCTGGTTAACAAAGTTTGAATTGTAAATACAGGGGGATTCTAAAGGTTATATTTTCTTCAGTAAAGTGATGGAAGCCTGCTCTAATTTTCGCGGTGGTTTATTTGAAAAACCCATTTTTATAGACATTTCACGTTTACCCATGAAATGATAAGATTAAGCAAGTATAAAATCATATGTCGAGATAATTGAAAAATATATGTGGAGTTCAATATATCCTTACTATCAAAATTTGGAACCTTTATTTCACCCAAAGAAAAAATATAAATTATTTTCTTGTGTTTCAATACTCGATAATTTCAAGAATTTTGATAAACCTATGAACTTCTATTTCTGTACGGGAGAAAAATGGCGAAGATGAACTTGATCTACTTATTCTGAGTGTTCTTGTTTGCTTTGGAGATTCGAGAGGGCTCGTCTCCTCCACCTGCGTTAACTCCTGGAACTTTTAGTTGATACTGAACATTACTGCTCGCACTGGCGGGGTATTTATCTCTTGAAGAGTAAACTAATGGAGAAGCATCGTCTGCAGAGCGGAAAGACCTCCTGTAGTTAGAAACACGGTTACCATAAGGGACTGAGTTACCATATGCTGAGTCATAAGGATATCTTCTACCGTAGGCTCTAGTACCATAGCGACTACCACTCGAGTAACCTCTGTTGTTATCGGGATACCTGTAGGAAGGATAACTTCCATAGCCTTGATCATCGAGGAGACGATCATAAAGATAGCTTCTATCTCCTAGGTTATTGAAGCGATAATCGTTTGGATATCGGGAATCGAATCGATTGTCGTAGGGGTATCGGGAATCGAATCTATCGTCATATGGGTATCGGGAATCGAATCGATTGTCGTAGGGGTATCGGGAATCGAATCGATTGTCGTAGGGGTATCGGGAATTGAAGGTATTGCGGTAAGGAGATTGCGGATACCGAAATTGGAACTGGTCGTCGTAAGGATAGTTTTCATTTCTTCTGGAGCCGAAAGGGTAATATCCGCTTCCCCGAGGACCGTATCGGTTATCATAAGGATTATTGCCATATCTGTCATCGAACTGAGAATTAGGTCGATACCTATCAAAGCCGCGGTTATCGAAGTCAGAACCGGGTGGAAGACGGCTGTTGATCGTGGGATCGCGTAAAGTGTCAGGGTACTGACTTGTGTCGTCTACAGCCACCACAACCAAACCACACGAGAGGACAGAAAACGCCACCTATTAAGTAAACAATAGAATGTGAAATTAAAAACTATTTTCTTTGAAATCCCCTTGTTTTCGTGATTCTTTTATGTAATATATGTATATACAAGCTGAAGTATCCGTCCTTTGTCCGGGTTATGAACTTTAAAACATGTAGGGGTGGATGCTGTGATAAATAACACAAAAATTCTAACTTTCACACAGTTTGTATATAATATAACATGTTATTACAATATTCATTATTACCTCACCAAAGGTTTTGTATAAGCTTTAAGAACTCCATATGTATATACTTGTTTGTTTTGAATTTCGCGCAAAGCTACACGAGGGCTATCTGCGCCAGCCGTCCCTAATTTAGCAGTGTAAGACTAGAGGGAAGGCAGCTAGTCATCACCACCCACCGCCAACTCTTGGGCTACTCTTTTACCAACAAATAGTGGGATTGACCGTCACATTATAACGCCCACACGGCTAAAAGGGTGGGCATGTTTGGTGTGACGGGGATTCGAACCCGCGACCTTCAGATATGTATATACTTGAAACATGGTATACACTGTGCAATGGTCAGGGTGATTTTATAGCAAGAAGTAGCGGCAAAAGTAGTGGCGGTAGGGATGCTTTCCGTTACCCGCTTTCAACACCCACCTCTTAATGTCTTTCCACAGTGTTTCACGTGATTAATTAATTGACGGTCATTGGCCGCAGAGGTGTTGTACGGGCCAAAGTTGAAAGGTCACGAGTCAAAGTATGAAGTGGATATAATATAAGAAACGGCTCTTCATACCAACCTTATGGTGGCTGTTGTAGTAGAAACTTCAGCTGAGTTTATGTATTATTGCAATAGTGGCGGCCATTTTTTTCATTGCATTCCTATGTAGAGAGTAGTAGTGTACTATCTGAGATATATAAGACGTTTGTGTGCCCTTCTCACACTGTGTGTATGTTGTGTTATAGAAAATTTAATAATAACAAGGATCTGGTATAACGTTTTTCTTCTGAAAAATTAAACACTGCAAACAACTGATATCATTTTGAAAAACACAGGCTCGGCATGGCTAGGTGGTTAGGGCGCTCGACTCGCAATCTGAGGATCTCGGGTTCGAATCCCCGTTACACCAAACATACTCGCCCTTTCAGCCGTGGGGGCGTTATATATAATGTGGCGGTCACTATTCGTTGGTAAAAGAGTAGCCCAAGAGTTGGCGGTGGGTGATGATGACTAACTTCCTTCCCTGTAGTCTTACACTGCTAAATTAGGGACGGCTAGCGCAGGTAGCCCTCATTTAGCTTTACGCGAAATTCAAACAAACGAAAAACATTTTTTTATATTAACTTGAAAATTATAACTGGAATGACATTTGTAAGATATTCTAAATATTATCTAACTTTTGTAATTTTAGTATCACACGATATTATTAGTCCTAGTTTTAGTTTTTGTAAGCATTAAATATTAAAGAATGTTTAGAACAATAAAAATTACTAAGATATACACATAAACACGTGACTTTACATTCATATCAAAAGTTATCTCGACGAACAAGAGTTTAAGGGCTCATTTGTATTTCTATCAATGGATTTCTTTGTAAGAATAAATAAGTTTTTAACTTCAAGTAGTCACACAAAAATGCAAAGCATTATCATTTCAGAAGTAGTATTTTTCTCATTTGTTAACATTTTACTTAAGTCAAGTATACTTACAATATAGTTCATGCTGTACACTTTTTTGTTGGTTGCTTTACTTTTTCGATTCTTTCCTTGTTCTTTTTTTAACCTGAGCAAGCTGAAGCGAAATGAAGTATATGAAGAATGATTCTTAAAGAGGGGGATTTTATAATAAAACTCATTTCATATAAATGGTACACCCTGGTTGAGCCTGGCGCACCAAGATACCTCATTAATATCTATGCATTTGTCGCTCGGAAATGACTCCATGTTTTTATCGTTCACATTTCATAGTCAGACTTCAAGAAAACTACTAAGTCATGGTATATGTTTCTATTTATGATCAATTTCACAGAAGCATTTTTGATTACTTTGGTGATCAACAACCTATGTCGATAAGACTGAGAAGTATGGTAGGTAATAATAGGTCGTGAAAAAAACCGGAACCGAATCAGGAAAACGGAAGTTACTGGTCAAACTTCATAGACTGAAATGCCAGCGTGAGACCTGTACCCTGTTCAATAGGTTATACTCTAAAATGTTGAGTCTGGAAAACCGTGTTTATAACTTTTTAACCAAAAGATATGCTTAACCTAGTAAAAAATCGAATGTTGTACGTTACAACTCTTTGGTTTACGTCATAGCAATTGTAGAATTGTTTACCGTGTTTGTAATTTTTAACTAAAAGATATGCTTACCCTAGTAAAACAAAGTGAATGTTGTATGTAGCAACTCATTGTTTTACTTCACAACAATTGTGGAATTGTTTTCGTGTAAGATGAACTACGTAAAGGTTATTACCGATTTTTGAAAAAGAAAATTTGAATCGGAAGTACATATATATATAATATAAAAATCCACATCGAACTAAACGACTCGTGGGTGGTTTATCTGAGGAGCTGTTGGCTTTTATTTGAGGAAAAATCTTCATCTCAAACGACAATCGAAAAGTAAAAGCTATACTATACAGAAAAGTTTCGAATTGAGTTTCTTAAATCGCTTAAGGCGTTTTGTTTCAAACGGTTATGAAAAACTGAAAGAGTTGGAAGATATCCACTGTTTGTTTTATTGGATTTTGCGCTACGCTACACGAGGGTTATTTGAACTAACCGTCCCTAATTTTTAACTGTCTACCGCGAAGGCAGCCAGTCGACAATACCCACCACTAACTCTTGAGTTACTTTAGTCAGATCGAACAGTGTAATTTGACAATTACTCTTATAACCACAGATCCTCAGTCCAGCATGCTAATCACTGGATCTGGCTCGGCCCATCGCGTAAGCTACGTAATTGTTTCCTTATGAAGAAATCCGATGATTTTACGTTGCTAAACGAAATCACGCGACTGTTTGTTGCTGAAGAAACTGTTGGCTTGTCCTTTTTCACTATAATACTGGGTAAAATGTCAAAGAATATGCATAAAACGTAAAAATTCAAAGAAAATATTAATAACCTTAATACAATCAACAAGAAATCGCAATTTTCAGCAAACTTTATATTTAAGATATTTATTTTCATTCATTAGGTGTAGTGAGACTTGACAAATCTGTATAAATATAATAGTACTGTCTGTTGTATGTCCGTGTAACTACTTCGCAGGGTGTGGATGGATCTTCAACCACATTTTTAAGGAGTTTCAGTAGGTCCATAGGGAGAAACATATAAATTTTCAGTTTTGCGTTTTGCGGTTTTTAATGGGCGCTTTCGTGTTTTTTTACCACTACTCCCCCCACCACTCCCCACTGATGGATCTTCGCCAAATTTGGCATGAAAGTTTGTTGGGTCTATGTGGATATATGTGCAAAATTGCGGTTTCACATTT
>NW_013667323.1:173857-182852 GCF_000517525.1 Limulus polyphemus | reverse complement strand
TAAGGTGTATTATTGACGTTATTACACAACATACTTTTGTGTCAATTATACTAATTGAAAGTTACATAAAACGTTATTTTAATGTTATGTATCCTTCATAATTTTGTATTTTGAAGTAGTTGAAAAACCCAACTTAAATCGTGATTTGAAAAACTTAGTTTTTTGCTGTTT
The DNA here is from genome assembly GCF_000517525.1 of Limulus polyphemus. NCBI lineage: Eukaryota > Metazoa > Arthropoda > Merostomata > Xiphosura > Limulidae > Limulus > Limulus polyphemus. The sequence continues at coordinate 182,681 of NW_013667323.1, read as the reverse complement.
AGGGGGTGGACTGTCTTCCTTTATATATATATATAAGTAATTTGTTTGATTTGTATTACTTGCACATTGAGCAAGAAAATAAAAAATATGGGGGGACAACCTACAGCAGAGATGACGTCACAAATGTTAATCATCCTCTTAAATATCTGTTATCAGATCCTATCTGTATGTTTAAGTGTCTGAGAATAGCTTTTATCAGATCCTAGTTCTCTGTCTAAGTGTCTGAGAATAGCTTTTATCAGATCCTAGTTCTCTGTCTAAGTGTCTGAGAATATGTGTTATCAGATCCTAGCTCTCTGTCTAAGTGTCTGAGAATATCTGTTATCAGATCCTAGCTCTCTGTCTAAGAGTCTGACAATAGCTTTTATCAGATCCTAGCTCTCCGTCTAAGTGTCTGAGAATAGCTTTTATCAAATCCTAGCTCTCCGTCTAAGTGTCTGAGAATAGCTTTTATCAAATCCTAGCTCTCCGTCTAAGTGTCTGAGAATAGCTTTTATCAGATACTAGCTCTCTATCTACGTGTTTGAAAATATCTGTTATCAGATCCTAGCTCTCTTTCTAAGAATAGCTGGAAAATGTTTCATATTCACCATTTCTTTTTTAATAATTTCTGCTAAATTCTCGAGATTAAGAAAAATAATAATATTATTGGAGTACACGAAGATAAATTAATCACAGATTACTTATTTAAAGAGCGTTTTAGGCACTTTTTAGTGATTCAGATTATTTGATTGTATGTATATTACAATAAATTACAAAGAGCGAAATCCCCACATTTATTAGAAAGAACATTTTAATGTCACAAGTGAGTTATCGGAACAGGCCCTGTATATCAAACTTAACATTTATGATTTAATACTCAAATCGATCCGAGAAACACGTTCAGAAGCATAAGATATACAAAAGAACGAATACAAACATAGTCGCTTTCATATGGAATTTGAATTTCCAACCTGAATAACCAGGTCAGAGATCTTTAGGATTCAGACAGATACAGTCGTTCCTGGTTTTGAGCCATTGACCAGAAGGAAGGCAACCAGCAGTGACCACCACCACAAGGGCTCTTGCCTGTTCTTTTAAGCGAATAACATAACTAACTGCCACTTTCATAACGCATCTACAGCTGAACGTACCTCACATCTCGAATTTTGGACCTTTCGATACGTAGCCCAACAAGTTAACCACAATGCCATAAACAACTTTTTCTCACGCGACTCGTGTTTATAATATTTTTCACATCGATATATTGTACTACATGCATAACGCAGAAACGAATTATTTCATTAAAAAAGTACTTTCTCGAAATTTAATGTTCGTCTTGTTTTAATCTATTCTCATAGTAAATTAAAGAGTTTACGAAATGGTAATATCGATGTGAGTTTTTTTATGAGGTTACAAATTACTTTATGAACTAAAGTTGTCTATCTTAGAAAATTCTGGTTTTAAAACTTTGAAAAACTGAAAATGTGAATTTTTCTTACTTTATAAAATATTTTTTCATCTGTGATGTATGGTTAGCTTTTATAACGTTGTATCGAATTTCAAGAACATACATGCATAAGATGCAAAAATACGAAAAAATATAAATAGCTTTATTAAAACTATCAAATACAGTGATGATACTGAAGATAAAAATACATTTATTTTATTATTTTTAATACCAGCTGTATTTTGGTTAGTTTTAAACATTTTCATAAATACATATCATTTTAAATGTACTTAATAACACATAATAATCCGACAGTTTGAAAACTATTTAATATTACAAAACCTTTGTGTATGGGTTTTTACTTTTGTTTTGATACTAATAAACAGAAAATAAATTTCCTATTTGCAAAAATACCCTCTGGTGAAATAACTAAGAAACTATATTTCAATAGACAAACGGCATGTTAAGCAGTTTACTTTGTTTCATTCTCTTCTTTCTTAATGCTTGCTGGTGGTAGTGGATTTATACCTGGAAATGAAATGAAATCATTGTCCTTGGAAAGTCAGTTGTGCAGTTTCATGGTGATTCAGGAAAGTAAGATTGTAAACATGTTTTATGATTGGAAAAAAACAAAATGTTCCACAACGCCCCCTTATCAGATAGGCTCATTCTGGCTGATATTGGAAGGCAAAATTAGAATATGTGTTGAATCAAACCCACGTCTTGTACTTAAGGTGTGTTTAAAAATGATTTAAGCCAAGTAAAGAATGCAAAACATTCAGAATTATTGGTGGCGCCACATGAATCGAAATTGAAAATGTTCTCTTATGATCACATTTAGATGGTAAATATATTTCTAAACCCACAAAAGAACCTTGACAATAATTAAAAAGGTATTTATATTTGTTATAAAACTTTATAAGCATGACCTTTACATATTGATTGTTTAAAACAGATATTTATAATCGAAAGTAGAGATTAACATTTTAATTCATGAGTGTCAATGTCCTGAATAGTTGTATAGGCGATTGAAATCTACCTTAGTTACTTGATTTTATCACATACTTCGTACGTAACTAAAGAACGAATCGAACAGCTTAAGGAGAGATAATAGTTCGAATCTGTAAACTGTAATACTGATCTGGAATTGAAACATTTGTGCCAGAATGTTTGTAGATTAAAACGTATTTTGTACTACATAAAGAAAAACAAACTGATTTGCCTCACATTAATGTTAAACGTGGAGTTTAAAATGCTGTTAAGCGTCCTCCGGTGGGAAAGCGGTATGTCTACGGACAATGATAAAATCCAGGTTTTGATCCCTCGCGGTGGACACAGCAGATTGCTCAATGTGACTTTGCTTTAAAATAAACAAACTGTTAATCGCTTAACCCACATTTCACAAATGTATTCAGGACACAGCTTCACCCAGTGAATATTGTAAACCAAGATTGCAAGTTCCGTGCAGAGCTGTACAAGGCTTTTGAAAGACAGGGATTTTTAAAACCGTCATGTTCGTGTTATTATTGACTCGAAATCAAAAACCTTGACTTATTATTCCAAGAATGGCTAAAGCATTAAATAATTTATACCAGATACGTTCAATCACGATTACTCGAAACGGAATTTCATTCAATACGCATATATTTCATCGTTTACACAAAATCAACCTGTTTCTCTGCATGTTGTTTTGCATTCATGAACATTTATTTAACGAGTACTAGTGATGTTTTAAGTTTATCAGATTTTGAGAGTTTACAATTTATGTTAATATAGCATTCAGCGAACTTGTGTTTTGCCTCACTTAAACTAGCGATGATTATTTTGTCTTAAATTGAATTATAAACTATTATTTAACAAAAGTTTTTATGTATGTATGTCCGCTTATAACTGGCGAACATCTGGACGGATTGTCATCAAACCTGGCATGTATTCTTAGGGTCCTATGTTTTCCTAATGCGTTAAACGGGTACGTCAGTTAATATAAATTACACTGTTTAAACAGAAAATAACAAAAATCTTACCATACGGTTTACCTGGAAGTGAAATAATTCATGTGTGTGTAGTTTCACGCAAAAACGTGTTTTATGCATAGTAAGAAAACTAAACAGGTTTCGGTTAGTAAATCTATGTTGATATTTTACAATTTATTTTCATATTGCTTGCAGCGAACATGTCTTTTTTTTTCTCTTTTGAAAACAAACTTCCTCTAACTTAAATTCGAGGTGAATCTTTAATCTTAAATTACAATAAAGTTTACTTAACTCGAACCACAATTAACTTTTTCTGAGATCTAACTCGCAATGATTTTTTTTCTCTTAACACTTTTAAATTTACAATAAACTTTCTTTTAGCCACTAAATTTACAGATAACATTTTTCTTAATCTGTAAATTCACAATAAACATTTTCCTAGTCATTAACTGCACAGTGAACATTTTTCTTAATCCGTAAATAAACTTTTAATTAACTTGTAAATTCACTGTAGACTTTTTTCAATCGATTTGTTCATTTACCTCAGTTAGGTCATTATTTTATCACGATGAAATTATGTTGAATGTGTATAGATGTTTTGGATTAAAACTAATAGTTTCCATTACAACATATGTAATTTATATATTCTGTCATCAGAGTTAATCCTCCCGATGAGTAGAATCTACTGAAGTCCTCCTATTTAAGTCTGTCAGAAGAGTTTGAATTTTTGTTTGCTCAAAATTTATCAAACGTTTTAATACAAACATTATTACCTTCTCAAACATCTTTTTATATTTTTTGTCGCTCCTAATTATTACATTCTTAAGCACGAGAGTAAAATGGCCAGCTAAGAGATATCTAAGATTCAGGCACATCTGTCTCTAGCTTTAAAATTATATTAAGAGGGAAAGCATTCAGCCAGCAGTACCCATTGCCACCAGGGTATTGTCCAGTTTTTTGGTTGGTTATTTCAGAATTTTCGCAAAAAGCCTTCTCTAATTTTGAACAGATAGACTAGAGAGAAAGGAGCTAGTCAACATCATCGACTGTCCACTCTTCGGCTACTATTGTCTGATCGAATAGTGAGAATTAATTGTTACTTTTATGGCACACACAGGCCCAAATTGCTAAATGGATTTTTGCGGAAATGGGTCGTGAGCCAAGAACCATCGGATTCACAGTCCAAGCATGCTAAACAAAACGCCACGCTGGCCTCCGGCACTTTGAACTGAATAACAGGATTACCCATAATTTTTATAATTGAATAACAGGATTGATTACCCATCACTTTTATAACTGAATAACAGGATTGATTACCCATATTTTTTATAACTGAATAACAGGATTTATTACCCATCACTTTTATAACTGAATAACAGGATTACCCATAATTTTCATACATGATTAACAGGATTACCCATAATTTTCATACATGATTAAAAGGATTACCCATCACTTTTATAACTGAATAACAGGATTACTCATCGTTTTTATAACTGAGTAACAGGATTACCCATCACTTTTATAACTGAATAACAGGATTACCCATCACTTTTATAACGCTTCCACAGATGAAAGAACGAATCGTGTTCAACAAAATCACGTTTCAAATTCTGGACCCTTTGATCCAACATACTAACCAATAGCCTACGGCCAGCTCCCAACTATTTGTGTCCTTCTACCCTTCACACAAAGTATTTTACAATATAACGTTTAGTACGTGCAACCTACAAACTAAAGAAATCACAGAGGAATAACCTTGGCTTAGTATTCTAGATAGAGAAAATTGAAAATAAGGGTTAAGTTTTGAAATCTCTGTACCTCTTGTAAAAATTAACCTAGTTTTCTTCAGCTCAGTGCTAGGCAGTTCTAGGTCTTGAAATGCCTTGTTTACGATTTCGACACTGGCTTGTACCAGGATTCTCTAACTTATACTGTTTATAATTACTGAATATAAGTTCGGAATTAGCGCGTAAAATGTGTTATTTATAATGTCTGTCGCGCGAAAATACTGAATGGGTATAAATGTCTAGAATTTCTTCCGCTACAGCGATGAAACTTGGAAACGATTCCTTAGAATAAAAAACGAAAATTTGAAATATTCAAGAACTAATTACAAATTCGTCAAAGCTTACTCTTCTTAACTGCTTTAAGGTTAGTAATTTTCAAACAATTCCTTAGGAAGTAATACTTTAAGGTTGTTTCTATAAAATATTACACTTTTTAACAGACTGTTTGTGCCTCCCCGGGTTTCGATACCCATGATGGGCAGAGCACAAATAGCTCATTCTGTAATTTTGTGCTTAATTATAAACAAACAGATTGTTTGTGCCTCCCCGCTAGAAATCGGGTTTCGATACCTATGGTGGGCAGAGCACAGATAGCTCATTCTGTAACTTTGTGCTTAATTATAAACAAAGAGACTGTTTGTGCCTCCCCGCTAGAAACCGAGTTTCGATACCCATGGTGTGCAGAGCACAGATAGCTTATTCTGTAACTTTGTGATTAATTATAAACAATCAGACTGTTTGTTTTGTTGCTAAGCGCAAAGATGCACAATGGGCTGTTTTGCTGTGCCCACCACGGGTATCGAAATCTGATTTTTAGCGTTATAGGACCACAGGCTTAACGTTGAGCCACAGCGGGGCTTTAACTGTGCTGTACCTAAAGCACACAAGTTTTCAGCATGCTCTCCTTTATAAAACAAAACTACTTTATATTTGTTAAAAACAAAACACGCTTAAATTTCTGCTTTTTGTGTATCTGAATATCACAATTATAAAGGAGAGTATGATGCATCACTTCTCATATTTCTGGGTACAATTTTAAAAACCGTTCATTGATGGTTTGGTTGTTCCCTGGACGACCATACTGGATTAAACGTTAAACCAGAAACATCTCTAGTTTAAGTATAACTATACCTAATTTAAAACTGGATCAGAAGGAAAGCAACCACGAAGCAGCACCAGCCGCCTGAAGTGCTCTTCCTAGCCCACTAGCAGGATTAACTACCACTTTCACCACGCCCCATTTCCGAAAATGCGAAGAACGTTTGGTAGAACCTCTGATACCCATTCCAGTACACTAACCAATGGGCCACGGAAATGGCTTCTAAACATTATATTACAATGCTATTTATTTATTTTGTACTTAATTGTAAAATCAATTTTCCAAGCAGAACTACTTAATTCATTAAGATCTTTGATCTGGTAATTTCCAACTCAGAAACGAAATAATTATAGACGCATTTACACAATACTAGTCAACAACATGATGTAAATATATTGTATGGACGTCTATATCTATAATTATAGAGGGATACATAAAATTTCGTTTCTGGTTTAAACTTAACAGCTTATCTCTCTTTTTAATAATTTAGGCTAAAATATAGTAACCTTTAGCCAATAAGCATGCAGAGAACAGACTACAGCGACCTCTATAAGGTTACTCTAGATAACTACTAATGTTGTCTGATATTAAAGCAGAAAAGTTTCCGTATGAAAGTGGCTGAGATTTGTCCGCTAGTAACAATAAACAAAAACAATCTTTATGTCAAAATTGTTTATGTGTGGAGCCGGAGCCGCTAAGAAGTTAGGCCTATTGTGGAGTTATTTCTTGTTGAAGGTTAGCGTTTCTTTTTGGTGTTAGTTTAGAAAAGAAAGTATTGTAAGTTAAAAAGAAATAATTGTAATTCCATCACGTTTTTTTCAACCAACGACTTTACATTAATTTATTTAGAGTTAGATTGTTCATGTTTAATAATTAAATAATTATAACCGACGAAAAAGAAAAGAGAGAAATTGATGTTTAAAAAGATAACATTCAGTATTAAAAAGTTTATATTTTGAGGATTCTGAAAGTTTGAATTAAAAAACAACAACACATACACCAGATGACGCGACCACAAGCGTAGCTCCGGTTTCAAAGCGTGTTTTTATTTACCACACAATGCTCTATTATGTCAGAATTCTTGTTTCGATTATTTAGTAAGATAGTCTTCTTCCCGTATTTCCGGTTGACGAGAAATGGTTAGGAAAAGGGAGGGACCATATCGTCCAGTCGTATTTGTCGCGGTAAATGGACTGACAAGGATTTTCTATAATAACACGATCCGACCTTGGCAGGCACGACAGACACTTTCATTGCCTTTCTGGACCTTGAGAAATTCCGACAATTATTCTATGTTAATTTATATCAACTGAGATCCTTACTTGAAGTGTTTAGAATTATGTTAATTTATATCAACTGAGATCCTTACTTGAAGTGTTTGGAATTATGTTAATTTATTTCAACTGAGATCCTTACTTGAAGTGTTTGGAATTATGTTAATTTATTTCATCTGAGATCCTTACTTGAAGTGTTTGGAATTATGTTAATTTATTTCAACTGAGATCCGTACTTGAAGTGTTTGGAATTATGTTAATTTATTTCAACTGAGATCATTACTTGAAGTGCAATTCATGGTAACGAATTATGTGTTTGTATTCCCGTAAAAAATTGGCAGGAGATAAATTATGCTACTATGTAATACAACACTGTGAGGAGATGAATTAGACTACTATACGACACAAAACTATGAGGGGATGAATTAGACTACTATACAACACAAAATTATGAGGGGATGAATTAGACTACTATACGACACAAAACTATGAGGGGATGAATTAGACTACTATACGACACAAAATTATGAGGGGATGAATTAGACTACTATACGACACAACACTATGAGGGGATGTTCATCGCTAGACAGAAAGTTTGTAATTTTACTTAAAATGCTTCTCTCGGTGTGGTAAAATTCTTTAAACAGAAACAGTATTTAACGAGTTTAAGCTTTTTGTTTCAAACAACTCGCATACGACACGTTCTGTCTTTTCACTTTCGAAACACGAAACAAAAATCTATAATAAGCAGAATAAAGTGGAGTATGAATCTTTCATATCCCACCAGATGGAGCTCTCATAAGAGATCGAAAAATCGGTAATTTATATATATATATATATACTTTGCGGAAAGATGAAAAGTAGTGTTTTAAGATTTTCTATTGTTTCATTCTAAAAGTGTTTTAAGATTCTGTATTGTTTAATTCTTATATTTTACGGAAATGTTTGCTCTATTATATTATATTATTGTTATTTGTTCTAGTAATGTGTTTTCTATTTTGTTGGACCTGAAATTAATCACACGACAGTCTTCCTATAGCTTCGAAACGCTTATCGATCTCATACCAATGTACAAGTTACGTTTTTCCAGTCTAAAACCAAACAAATACGAGTGAAAAAATACAGAAAATAAAAACAATCGATACACTGGGATAATAAGAGGATGCTCCAAACTTTAAATGGAACATTGCTGAAGACTCTCGGCCCGACATGGCCAGGTGGTTAAGGCACTCGACTCGCAATCTGAGGGTCGCGGGTTC
>NW_013667323.1:165199-172902 GCF_000517525.1 Limulus polyphemus | reverse complement strand
TGCTAAATTAGGGACGGCTAGCGCAAATAGCCCTCGTGTAGCTTTGCGCGAAATTACAGAAACAAACAAACAATTGCTGAAGTCTCGTGCCATTCTCTCCTCTCGACCTTCACACACTGACAAATGAGTCACTCAAATGACTCATTTCCAAACCATGAAATAACCCATAAAGATGTCAAGAGAGAGTTTTTGTTTTGCTTTTCTTTTGTTAATTTGTCCTTCTACTGGTAGCGTAACTACTAATTGTTAGCATGCTATTTCCGGAACACTATTAATCAGAAATCAGCCCAAGCATACTGTATTACTTACTTGTTAGTAAACTTTTGTTACGTGCATAAGGACATTCAATCATTACTCTTACAGTAATGTAATTCGGAAAAACGGAGGTCTGTCCGTCAGAGCTACACTTACGTGGGTCAATTTTTTTCCCTCACGGTCAGTATTTTGTAGCTCTGTCCAGGGTACGATCACTCGACCGGGTAAACCTTTATGTTACCGAAGGTGCAGATATTGAAATGTTTTATACAAGAAAGCTTGTAAAGAGTTTTTCAATATGAATTCGACAGCCCTTAGTTCTAGACCGTGACTTGAAATACCACAACTCTACATATTTTGTCGCCACCCCCAGTGGCACAGCGGTATGTCTGCGGACTTACAACGCTAAAAACCGGGTTTCGATACCCGTGGTGGGCAGAGGCTATTGTGTAACTTTGTGCTAAACTTCAAACAAACATATTTTGACACGTTCTGCTAGCAGAATAATATCATTTGAGAAAACGTATGTCTGTTCGTCCACTGCATATTAATATGAAGAAAATTTAATATAAAAAAAACAATTATGTGTGTAGGTGTAAGGCTTACTAAGAACGACTCTTATGGATGCATGTTAATTTCTGTGTGTATGTGTTGTTAACATTTAATAAAAAGATTTTCTACTGCAAAAGTTTTAAATCACCATTTTCGTGTAATGCTTTAGAATCCGGGACAGCTAGACACCTAAAAAATGACGAAGTAGGACATTTAGACACCACTTGTTTATTGTAAAATAAAACAATAATTTTCTCCATTATATGACCTGTATAGATCTAAGGATATTTCATTAAAATTTTAAATCTACTCCATTACTTGACCTACATACGTCTAGGATTGTTGTATGACCGGTTTAATTTACTCCATTATATGACCTGCATGGTAACCGGACAACTCAACAATTCTTAGGTGTCTAATTGTCCGGTTACCAATGCTGTGGCATCAAAAGGGATTTTTAAAAGGCAATTTTCAGAGTATTGTTTATGCCATTTAATGCTAATAAAAATGTTAAATTTTTATATTTTAAAGAAAATGCGCGTGCGATAAGCATGTTTGAAAATATTTTGTTCTAACTTGAGTTTTGAATATGTTTTGTTGTGATTTGAGAATTCTGTTAACAAGTGCATAAGCAGGGGTAACTAAACCTTCTGAAGGTGGGCCACAGCTTTATGTATTTTGTTGAATTTCTGCACGTTATATTAATTGTTTTTAGCCACGGCATAGTGGCTCATTGAATGGCTCTGACTGTTTTTCAAGTACAAACTTTTAGCTCATAGCTCCGTCATTTCTTGATCGATTTGAGATCAAATTTCAATTTTGGACTCAGGAGGTCAAACTCTTTCGAGTGATGTATTTGACCACGCCCAAGATCTTATAGATTTATTTGCTCTAATTCTGCCTAAAAGAATTTGAATTTGAGTTTAGGCTGGTAGAGATCCCGATGAGTAATAAAATCGAATTAGGTATACGCGCGCGCCACGATTGGTATTTCTGGCGAACAAAAATATAGCTAACAAAAAGGAAAAAAGTTTCATGGATTAATTTACTCTAATCCTACTTAAAAGAATTTCAAGTGCGCGGCCATTGAAGATTTTCTCTTGTTTAAGACTCATAACGTATGTAAATCAATATATAGAATTATACACGTTCTACTAGTTTCTAATAATTTAAATAGATAAGTTCACGTGTGGAAGCACGACAGAGAGAATCAAACACACATTGTACAGTAGATGATAAAGACCATAGTTTCAAACACACATTGTATAATAGGTGATGACGACCATAGTTTCAAACACACATTGTATAATAGGTGATGACGACCATAGTTTCAAACACACATTGTACAATAGGTGATGACGTCTATAGTTTCAAACACACATTGTACAATTGGTGATGATGGTCATAGTTTCAAACACACATTGTACAATAGGTGATGACGACCATAGTTTCAAACACACATTGTACAATAGGTGATGATGGTCATAGTTTCAAACACACATTGTATAATAGGTGATGACGTCTATAGTTTCAAACACACACATTGTACAATAGGTGATGACGACCATAGTTTCAAACACACATTGTGCAATAGGTGATGACGACCATAGTTTCAAACACACATTGTGCAATAGGTGATGACGACCATATTTTTAAATACACATTGTACAATAGGTGATGAAGACCACAGTTTCAAACACACATTGTACAATAGGTGATGAAGACCATACTTTCAAACACATATTGTATAATAGGTGATGAAGACCATAGATTCAAACATACATTGTGCAATAGGTGATGAAGACCATAGTTTCAAACACACATTGTATAATAGGTGATGACGTCTATAGTTTCAAACACACACATTGTACAATAGGTGATGACGACCATAGTTTCAAACACACATTGTACAATAGGTGATGACGACCATAGTTTCAAACACACATTGTATAATAGGTGATGACGTCTATAGTTTCAAACACACATTGTGCAATAGGTAATGAAGACCATAGTTTCAAACACACATAGTATAATAGGTGATGACGGCCATAGTTTCAAACACACATTGTACAATAGGTGATGACGACCATAGTTTCAAACACACATTGTACAATAGGTGATGACGACCATAGTTTCAAACACACATTGTACAGTAGGTTATGGCGGCGATAGTTTCAAACATACATTGTACAATAGGTGATGACGACCATAGTTTCAAACACACATTGTACAGTAGGTTATGGCGACTATAGTTTCAAACACACATTGTTTAGTGGGTGATGGCGACCATAATAAATACGTTGAATATATTAAGAGGTTTTACGCTCTCGAAACTTAATATTTCAAGCCTTAAACTTAAAATGCTTACGTCCTAGAAACTTAATACGTTAAGTATGTTAACAAGCTTTACGCCATAGAAACTTACTACATTGAGTATATTAAGAAGTTTGCATCCTAGAAATTGAATATTTTGAGTTTATCAAGAAGTTTTACGTCCTAAAATCGTAATATTTGAGAAGTTTTCATGTTAAAAGTTGATGTACATAAATATATACGATTATTTTCATTAACCATTAGTGCATTCCGCGCGGTATTTCATTCTGACACCGTTACTTTGAAATGAAAAAGCTTATAATGGACTGTTTTATTGTATTCTACTTATGTTAATTTAATGTGATTTATCAAGTGGGCTGGAGCTGTTATCGTGGTACGTCAGCGATAAACCTTTTGACACAATGTTTCAGAATATGGTCTGTAGGGCTGACTTTCAAGCTTAATCCCTGGGAACCTTAAGTGTTTAGTATTTATATAAGGACCCAATGATGTTAACACGCTCTATAGCCTTCCCCGTTTTAAACAACAGGACCTTTTCACGAGGCATAGTTCAGCTTAAAATTCTATGCGAAAAATATACATTAAAATCGATCAGTAGAGAATAGCCTGTAGATATTTTAAAGTGTTTCAGGTGTCAATGAATGACTATGGTAATTGATTAAAAAGAAGCTGGATATACGCCCTTCTTCTCAGTTCCCTTCTCGAAATATGTTTCGTTTGTAGGAAGTTTTTGGAAACAGCAAATTAAGGAAAGTCAAGCCTGAGACTACTGAAACTCAACTAGATCATTTAACATCAACGAAGACTAATAATAACGGGTAATGGTCGAATGAATTTAAAGATTCTTTTTTTAAAGAAAGTTGAGTTGCCGTAACTTTATCTTACAAATGTAGCCAATTACGTTAAGTTTACTTCATATTTTGATAAATAAATAAATGTCCTATTAACGAAGTCAAATTGCTAATACGTAACAAAAACTTGAAATAAGCGAGGCAGATTGATGCACACTGCATGAGGATTGTTAATTTTCCTTTTTGACGTAGCTTTATGAAAATGTGGACACGTTCACCTTCTAATTAGACAGTGCGTTAACGTTTCTAGTCGTCGCTCCACTGACTACATACAATAAAAAGGGCAGACTGACCTTGATATAACACTAATTGTACGTTATTCATACATTCTGAACTAAGATGTTATTGTACGCAGCATTCAATAGAAAAGATGATTAAAAAAAACTAGAATCTGAAATATTTAAGGTGGGAGATTGGGGTACCACTTTTATTCTCGTGCAACGTATCTCAGAGAAGAGAGAGAGAAAGAAAATGAGGCAGGTTAGTAACAAGTATCTTTATTGGTATTAACTGTATTTATCATGTGGTGATTTAGGATATTTTTGACCAACTTAATGTATTTATAAAATTTTATTTTATTTTTTCTCATTGTTTTCGGCGGAATAAGAACGGAATTGTTACTACAATTTTAACTTCTCCTACAGCTCCGATGCCTTCTCAGAGTTGCACAAAAGCTGGGCATTAGTAAAATATTACATCAACACTAAAACACGTTGGTATTTTAATCTGTTTGGTACTCACTATATTTTCCTTGTTATGCATTAATGTATTATTTTTAATGAATGCTGCATTCATATTTCTTTAAGTTCAAACAAGCATTTTACTTTTGAAACTAAAAACAGCTCTGGTTTTGTTTTCTTTCGAACTTCGCACAAAGCTACCCGAGGGCTATCTGCGCCAGCCATTCCTAATTTAGCAGTGAAAGACTAGAGAGAAGGCAGCTAGTCATCACCATCCACCGCTAACTCTTGGGCTACTCTTTTACTAACGAATAGTGGGATTGACCGTCACATTATAACGCCCCCACGGCTGAAAGGGCGAGCATGTTTGGTGTGACGGGGATTCAATCCCGCGACCCTTAGATTACAAGTCAAGCGCCCTAACCATCTGGTCATGCCGGACCTAAACATCTCTGATCTCCCAAGTAATTATTTTAATACTTTGTTGTTTTAGGCGGAAAGTTTATTCTAACACCTTACTCCCATGCTGATGTGAGTTTCTATTGACTATGAGCCCTAAGCTACAGGTGAAAACGTTTCTAAACGTAGTTTTTACAGACTAAGAGTATATTATGTTAGAGGGCTTTAACCACATCAGTTTCCTCAATGAAAATCTTTAGATGGTTCTGTGATATCACGAAACACACACACACACACAAAAGTGACATATTATAGAGGGAATTACATATTATAAAGCTTGCTAACAGACGAGACATTTTTTCTAAACATTGTGATCTAATATGTTACTTGATATTTGCTGGAAGCATAAGACTATAAATTGCCAAGAATTGTGTCAGAACGGCGATCAAGGATTCACTCTATGCCTTTGTTAAAGGTTGGGTTTTGTTCTACCAAACCAGATATTAACATGTTTAAGACCTCGGCAAAACCTGCACCACCAGACACCAGAGCAAGGACACTGGTCCTTTACATTAATCCTCAAAACGCAACCAGATATTAATATGTTTAAAACCTTAACGAAATCCTGCACTACTAGACACTAGAGCTAGGACACTATTCCCTTACGTTAGCTTTCAAATCTTAACTGGATATTAACATGTTTAAAACATTGACGAAATCCTGCACTACCAGACACCAGAGCTAGGACACTATTCTCTTACGTTAGCTCTCAAAACTTAACTGGATATTAACATGTTTAAAACCTTGACGAAATCCTGCACTACCAGACACCAGAGCTAGGACACTATTCCTTTACATTAACTCTCAAAACTATAATACGAGAAATTTTAGGAGCTATCTAGCCTGAACCTTTTTATTATTATTATTTCAAAACTGTGTATCGATAGAGGCTTGTACTGGAAATATATATTATCTCTACAGCTGATTTTTTACCCTTTGTTCTAGGTTTCGTTCGTCCTTCTTGCTGCCGCCACTTTCATGGTCGCTGCTGTCGAAGGAAGCTATACGCATAACCCGTATTATTACGATCAGTATTGGAGAAGACCTTATCGTTATGATTATTGGCCCAATCGTCATTACGAGTGGTATCCGAAAGAATGGATCGTTTATGACTGTACAAGTAAATACGGTCCTCCCTGCTACCGGCAGGGAAGTTACTATCATCGGTACTCGAATCCCTGTCGCTACGGGAGTCGTTATTGTCAAGAGCCGTATTACTCTAGATACCACGACTACTACGACCCCTATTCGACTCTGTGGTTCTCTCGTCGTTATAGCCATGAAGCCGAAGAAGACAAAAAAAGCGTTTTAGAAGACAAAAAAGGTGCTTTAGAATAACGTCATTTTCTCAGATCCTGTAACTCCCAGGTGAGGGTAAGTTTCCACGACATTTCTCTATATTATTGATATCCTCCAGTTATTTTTATCTAGATAGTCTTAGACCGATCACGACGTTTCTTTACTCGTGATATCTTCGAGTTATTTTTACATTGGTAGCTTTAGACCAAACACAATTTTTATTTACATGTTTCGTTTCGTTTGACGTGGTAGAACTTTCAATTTGAATTTCCAAACCCCAATTTGCATTAAGGTTTAGAAAAAATTGAGAATACTCCGAAATTTTAATTTCTCTTCATTCCGCTCGAGGTTAAGGATCGGATAAAAGAGGCTTAGCTTACTTCTAAAATCATAATGAGAGATTAAATCATGATTTAGTAATAATATTTTATGTTTCGTCACCTCAAGGGTTCAAAGAGCGTAAAGAAAATCGTCGGGGTTCATTGCTAATGGGGGAAATCAATGATTGACCAGACTGTGTCCGACTGTACACCGGGTCGATAAAAATACCCCCCCCCCCAAACAAAACGGTCTTATTTAGCTATTGGTTTATTATGCCTCCTTTTTAGGGAAGTGGGATCTATAAATACTATGCCTGTACTGGGATCAATAATTCCAATGCCCGAGAACTAGCTGTGGCGGCAATTGGGAGTATCCAGAAAAAACTCCCTTTCACTAGACAGACGCATAATAAAATACCTGCCTAGTGCCCAAAAATGTGTTCTTGAAGAGACCTGAAGGACATAAAAGCTGAAAAGAGAAGTAAAAGAACATGGGTTAGCTAAACTGTTTTAATGGCTTTGGTGATACTTTCATCTCTGATGGCCTTGTCCTCACAGTTATTTTTATCTAGATAGTCTTAGACTGATCACGACGTTTCGATATACGTGATATCCTTGAGTTGTTTGTTCCGTCATAGCCTTAAGACCGATTGCGACAACTCGCTATACGTGATATCCTTGAGTTATATTTATCTTCGTAGCCTTAGGCGGATCGCGACATTTCGTTATACGTGATATCTTTGAGCTGTATTTACCATGATGATCGTCTCAGTATAAACGTTCTTGAGCAGGTTAGAAACTGAGTTATTTGAATAAGTTGGCACTGCGAGCAATTGTCCTTGTGTAAGGAAATAAATTATTTGTTCTGTTAACATGTATTCATAATGGCTGGAGACGGCTTGAATGGGTAATGAAGAAAAACTTTAATATAAGTTGTGCATAACAGCAAATGT
>NW_013667323.1:164219-165178 GCF_000517525.1 Limulus polyphemus | reverse complement strand
AACAGATACCATTAAGTGTATGTAAACGTTTCACTTCTCTGTGATATTATTTCATTTTGCCAATATATATAATATTCAAAGCATTAATACAACTCTCTGAAAAAAGCTAACATAATTTAAAATATATATTGATATTTATTTGTTGAGCTTTTAATGTTTTTAACGAAAAAAATTAACTCTTTCAATGAATGGTATACAGTATCTTTAGTCCTAATTCTAATAACTTTTAAATGACGAAGATTTTATATGCCTGTAGTACATCGTTTAAACTCATTTTATAATTGATAAATGCTCCTGCTCAAGCTGCTCTTGATTTCTTTCTATTTATGTATTATTTTTCTTGTTACCCGCTAGATGACGCCGCCGAGAGTTGAGTCTATTTTCCTTTGGCAACGGTTTACAGTTTAGAAATAAATAGAAGCCTTAAGAACTTTCCTGATCTTCTGATAAGCAAAATAAATACTATATGGTGAAAAGTGAGAATCTGGTGTCGAAATTTCTTTCTTTGTTGGAAATGTGGAAAAAAAAACAAGAAAACCTATACACAGGAGACATACCCCATGTTTGAATTGAAATTAAAATATTTAAGCTACAGATCTAGTGCATATATATAATACTTAATTTCAAGCATTGTTTTAATCTGTAACACTTCTCTATTTTCTTACAATCACACCTAATAAAAAGGGTAACAGTAGCTTTAAACTCTGGGTGGTTTTTAAATTTATTGTAAATTAATTTTATATAATTGTAGTGATTAACGATCCTAAATACATGACGTAACGTATAGCCTGCAATACAGAGGCGTCGGAACAAGGGGTGCTGTAGCACCCACACTTTTATATATTTGGCTTATATGGCAACTGTAAATTATATTGTTGTATTAATTTTCTAGGGGACATGCCCCCAGATCCTACTAGATTGAGCTGCCTTTAGCAGATTCTTATACTTTCAATCTCTCA
>NW_013667323.1:146753-163614 GCF_000517525.1 Limulus polyphemus | reverse complement strand
AAAAATGTAAATGGTATGATGTATGTTTCATAAACTTAAATCCGTGTATTTAGTTATAAAAAAAACTTAATAGAGAACATCCCACTTTCTTGTTTTTTGCTTTTTATTTGCAAAATAATAATTTTTTATTATTGGCGTAAATAATGAGGTAGTGTAAAAAAAAAGATTCGGTCTTCTGCAATTTCTTACCATAATATAGTTATTAGTTAAAAAATAATGTACACATTTTTTTCTCATATCCTAGAGTGCAGCTTGGTTAATTATCGTTAAGTGTTTCAATATTCCATCTATTTTGCTTGCTTGTTGTTACACAATGTGCTACCTGTATTGTGACCATCGAGATTATCGAAACCAAATTTTTAGAGTTACCAACTCTCAGGCTTATAGATGAGCTAAACGAGTTTGGGGAGCTCATACTGATTACGCTGGAGAAGGGCACAGACTGCGTTTAAACTTTAAACTACCAATTTGTTTTTACGCCGTTCATTACCGGTGGGGTCCACATATTCTACCACATTGAATAATTTATGGTACAAAAAATAGGGCAGAGTCATTAATTTTCTATGTAAAATAATTAGGGTCAGCAACAGTAAGCAATATGTAAGATAATACAAATCCTGTAACCAATAAGGTGCATAAAAAGTTTAGAAAAATATGTTTTAAAAGAAGCTAATGGGTCATGACACATCTCGGCCATTCTTGGGTTAACCAAAAGCTCTCCCTCTCTCCATATTATAAACATTGTTCTCTATAAGTTTGAAAATATATTGTTTGAATGGGCTCTTGAAATTGTACGTTTTTGTGTAATCTGTATAGACAGTTCAAGATATCAATCAGAATAATATATTAAAGTTATGGAAACTCACTCGTTACGTCGCATCGTATGCTCTAATGACCGAATTCAAACCAGAATTGGTCACCACATGTGCTGCTATCTAGCGAATAGAATAAAAACTAAACATTATGATGAGACAATATTTTTACCTCGCTTACCTTTAAAACAACATATTGGAAAAATATCAAAAATATATTTTACAATTTTCCAAAATGCTCCGATAGAAATATAAATGAACGAAAAAGTTTTGATCTTTTTCATGGTATAATCATTGTTGAGTATATCTTTAATTGCTTGTAATCATTAGTTTGTTGTTAAAAACTAAGCTGTACAATGAGAAATCTGTGTTTTTACACACCTCGGGTATCGAAACCCGATTTTTAGCGTTATAAGCACTCAGACTTACCGTAAAAATAACCAAGTTTACTGTTATATATGTTTTTCCAATAAAATATCATTCATATAAACATTTTATGATATTGAAGAAGAAACATACTTGGCTATTGTAGCACAAGGACTTTAAAACTTTATATATGTGTGTGTGCTTCCCCCCCCCCCCCAGTGGCACAGCGGAATGTCTTCAGATTTACAACGCTAGAAACCGGCTTTCGATACCCGTGGTGGGCAGAGCACAGATAGCGTATTGTATAGCTCTGTGCTTAACTACAACAACAACAACATATTTATGTGTTTGTGTTTGCAAATGTAGCTTATATTTTGGAAATATCTTAACGATGTAATTATTATTCTCAGATAAAAAAGTTCTCTTGTTATTCTACACAAACATAAGAATGGCTTTCCAAATATGTAATTTACGAATATATATATTGAGAACTGCCTTTAGAAGTCGAGATTAACAAATAAGAAAAAAAAAGCCCATAAGAACTACTTGTTTCTATACATTATGTTATAGTTTGTCTGACATTATTCATTAGTTCCTAATAGTATGCAGTACTAGGCGAGCGGGAGTTAACTCTAAAATATGACGATACCAGTAGCCCATTAATTAAAATATTAAATATATTCTGTGTCACTTTGAAACTGGATGTCGTATATAATTTAATTATCTAAAGATTAAATGGAGGTACTGATGCCTTGGGTTTTTTACTACTCCTTTCTGTATTTTGAAACGTTGGGTATTTATTCACCCCTCTCTCTCTACCCTACCCTACCCTATCCCCCGGGTGGGACAGTGGTAAGTCTACGGACTTACAATATTCAAATCCGGGGTTCGATTCCCCGCGGTTGACACAGCAGATAGCCCAATGTGGCTTTGTTCTAAAAAACAAACAAGCAAGTTCTTTACCCTTAATTTTTAGTCGTGGCATAGTGGCTCATAGAAGTACTCTGAACTTTTTTTCAAGTACAAACTTTTAGCTCATAGCCTCATCATCTCTTGAACGATTTGAGATCTAATTACAGTTTTGGCCTCAGGAGGTCAAATCCTTTCATTTGATTATTGACCACGCCTAAGGTCTCATAGATTAATTTACTTGAATCTTGCCTAAAAGAATTTCAATTTGAGGGTAGCCTGGTAGAGATCTTAATGAATATTAAAATCGAATCGGGTATACGCGCGCCCCACGCTTGGTATTGCTGGCGCACAAAAATATAGCTAATAAAAAGGGGGAAAGGGTCTCAAAGAATATTTCACTCTAATCTTGCCTAAAAAAAATTCAAGCGCCGCGACTATTGAGGATTCCTTCTTGATTCTGTCCGATACCTACAAAACGGAACTGTTTCAAATTTGTTCGTTACCGTTTCTGTACTTGGTACGCCCCCTGGTGGCTCATAGTTAAACATGAGAGTTAATACCTGTGGATACAGTGCAGAAAATTTATTGTACATCTTTGCGCTACGCTAGAAGATAAACTCTGACGGTATTGACATTTCTAGGATACTGCGCGATTACGTGTCTGGTGAGCCCTTTACAGTTACCTAACAGTAAAATATGTTTAATTAGAAGTTCTTTAATAAAAAACGTAAAAACGCTTAAGAAAAACGTATATCTCAACATTCCTTGTTTCCAGTACATAATAATAAATAAGGAACTGGCCTAACTTTAAAACGATTTTTTAATTTTCTTAATATACACGAAATAAACAGATTTTTTTCTTGCGGTGATATTGGGTTTTATTCCCTTTAGATTTCCCAAAATCCTAAATTACAGCGCTTTTGTCATTTATGCTTACTAATGATATTATAAGAGGTCCTCAAGAAATTAATGTCATTCTTGTTTTAGATGGAAAAGCCCGAACAACTTATATATCAAAACAAAACATTTATTAAATGAAATAGTATCCATTCTTATCAATGATGCTTTTCCATCTTAAAATCAGGTCGTTAATGCCCTGATTAAAGAAATCACTTGGCTTTGAAGCAAAAAACATGTCGATGTCCTCTTTAACACCTTCCACATTTGCATACATTTTTCCGTTAAGATGGTGTTGCAGCGAACGAAAAATATGGTAATCTGATGGTGCCATATCTGGAGAATATGGTGGGTGGGGGAGAACTTCCCAATCCAACTTCATAATATTATGTTGCGTCAAACGTGCCACATGTGGACGTGCATTGTCGTGGAGAAGAAGAACATCTTTCCGATTGACGAGTGAAGGGTGTTTCTGATAAAGGGTTTGATTTTAACGTTCCAGTTGCTGACTATAGATCTCTGCATTGACAGTTCGCTGTGGATAGAGGAGTTCGAAATGAATTACTCCTTTAATGTCCCACCAAATACAAAGCATCACTTTCTGCGGATGGAGTGCAGGTTTTTAGGTCGAAAGTGGTTTTTGTCTAGGACTGAGCCGTTGTTTTTGGCGTTTAATATTCGCATAGAGAATCCATTTTTCATCACCGGTGACAATTCTGTCCAAAAATGGTTCACGCGCATTACGCGCCAGAAGAGACGAAACAACGTTCATACGTTGGAAACGATGATCATCGAAGAGTTCGTGAGGCACCCAAACACCTTCTTTATGGAGTTTTCCCATCTTCCTTAGATGTTTACGTATTGTTTCATGAGAAACATGCAATTTCAGGGCCATTTCACAAGTTAGACTCAACAAGCGTCTTCAGCAACAATATCAATTCCAACATGTTGGCCTCTGCCATCTCAGTTTTTAAGGCTGAAGTCACGTGAACGAAATTTACTGAACCATCGTTGGTCCAAAACATGGCCATAAATTTCTTTGATATTCTTTGTGGCTACAGATGCGTTGTTTCCCTTCTTGTATTTAAACAGCATTACATACCGAACGCGTGTCTCGTTGTGTGCCATCACTATAACGGATTAGAGAAACATTACATATTATATAGGCTACACTAACGTGACGTTTAGGCGGTTTGTTTAACTATTATACATGATGCCTAGCCGTTCCTAATTTAGCAGTGTAAGACTAGTGGGAAGGCATCTAATCATCACCACCCACCGCCAACTCTTAGGCTACTCTTTTACCAACGAATAGTGGGATTGACCGTCACATTATAAGCCCCCACGGCTGAAAGGGCGAGCATGTTTGGTGTGACGGGGATTCGAACCCGCGACCCTCAGATTGCGAGTCGAGCGCTCTAACTACCTGGCCATGCCGGGCCTACTTACAATGAAGGATATTTGTTAGTTTGTTCAATTGTACACAATGTGATCAATAGCCAGGTCAGAAGCTCTTATGGATCAGGCATAGCCATCCCAGTCGGCAGCACCCGCCCCCTGAAGGAGCTAAAATTAACAGAAGAGCAGAATTGACTGCTACTATTATAATGCATCCACAGCTAAAAGTACGAGGCGTGTTTGTAACACCAGGTTTCGAGCTCAAGACCCTCAAATCCCTTGTTTGATACGATACCAATAGGCCATTTTGAATTGTTTCTTTTAATATTCTTATAGATATGTAAAGTATGCTTGTAAGCGTTTGTACATTAAGTTTTATCAGCCATTTGGCTAAATGCACACTCACAGTTGATTTAATCAGAGTCAAATAAGACATAAATTACGTATATGAATATCAAATATATTGTTTTTAACCAACAATTAGTCCAAGAAGTCTTGCGATAATGGTACTGATTAATATAATTTTTTTCAATGTGTCGTTTCATTTGTTCTATTTTTATTTATATCACTTTTACATCTTAAACAGTTGAAATGCAGATGTTCATAATTACGGAAGTCCTGAACCGCAAAGTGAAAACGTTTGGTTTAAATTTCGCGCAAAGCTACACGAGGGCTATCTGCGCTAGCCGTCCCTAATTTAGCAGTGTAAGACTAGAGGGAAGGCAGCTAGTCATCACTACCCACCGCCATCTCTTGGGCTACTCTTTTACCAACGAATAGTGAGATTGACCGTCACCTTATAACACCTCCACTGCTGAAAAGGCGAGCATGTTTGGGGGTGGGATTCGAACCCATGACCCTCAGATTGCGAATCGAGTGCCCTAGCCACCTGAAGGTAATGATTTGATACGGAAACCCTGGAAATATGGTCCAAATAAACTTTAAGTTCTGATTCGCGAGAAGTTTATTTTAATACAAAGTACGGGACTTCTAGGTGTTTACTAAAAACCTTCAACTTTACGATCACGTAACTGGTACGAAACTGGTGGGAAACGTAATTATGAAACAAACACACCAACTAATTTTCATTTATAAAATATTCCCTGTGAACACACCAAGCAATTGTTATTTATAAAGTAATCCTTAAAATTAGTCACATTTATTGTACAATTTATGCAGTTAAACATACGAGTTATTATCTCGTACGTACGAGATAAAACCTTTATGCATATTGTTTTCACTTTGCGGTTCAGGACCTCCGTACATAATCCCATTTGTTGCTCCGTGGAAAAATGTTATTATGTAATTATTACACAGTGTTTACTTATTGTCATGACTTGTCGGTAGATGACACTAGTAACACATGTTTTTCTGATCATTTATTGGGCAGCAAAGCCTGCATTATCCAACGTGCTTTTATGGAGATGGACTACAATGGTAGAAATTTGAATATCAGATTGCACGACTGATTACCTCACACGTGTCTTGCATAAAAATGAGCTTAGGGATTCCATTGAAAATGTTTAGCAAGAGGGGCTGTACCTCGTCATGATTATAATTTAGAAAGTTCTAATTATCAGTTAATTGTTTTTGAGCAGTGTATTGTGGTTTGTCTGTAACTCTTCAGTTTATGACTTTACCACTATTTTTTTAACAAAATAAGATATAGTTTTGAACCCAAAGTGACAATATTTAAAATAAAAGGTTCGATTCTAGTGAATGCTAATACATTATAATATGTCGATCACACTACATCTGCCATATCCCGTGTCAACAAGGTTTTTCGCTCAATACCAAGGCTCTTCAGACCGGCTGAAATATAGTAGAGCTAATTAATAGTAGCCTAGGCGCTATATAAATATATCATCAATTTTCATGAACAACAACTGTTAGGGAATGAACCAGATGAAGCAGGTGAATTTCAATTATTATTCTTTTTTTATTTAAGTTATTTACAAGTCAGACTTTCAGGATAATAATTAATAGCATAACATTATGTATTTTATTTTAGCATTGATTATTTATTTATTATTATTGTTTTATTTGAATTAAATTTACTATCATTCAAAACACCTGACGAGCGAGCAAGCTAGACTTTTTGTGTAACATCATGGATGTATCAAACATTCACGATTATTGGAAATGTCTTTATTTATATTTTATAATGCTTTTTAGTTATACTTCGACTTTTTCATAATTTTATCAATATTTTTAAAGTTATAGCACACTGTTCTTTGTAATTAAAGTAGGAGTGGAGATAGTTGGTATTTTCAACCTGAAAATCACCTCATTCGACAGTCGGAGAGTCGGTTCAAACACTGCTGTCTCAAGTTTGGAACTGATGAACAATGGAAAGACAATTAGTCAGCAACACTTGCAGCCTATGCGGTTACTCTTAACTGAACAGAGTATTTGCGAAGCATGTTCAGTGGCAAATCGTGGCTCAGACCTCGAACCTTCGCCTCCGCATCATAGCACGCTAACAAATTTAGCCACTTTTATTCATACGAAAAACAGAAACATCCAAAAAAAAATCACCAGGAAAGATTTAAAGATTGATCCAATCCTTGGAACAAAGACAAAACAGCTTATCTTCGAATCTATTAGGTTGCCATGGCCAATATACCAGATACTTCATTCAGAAAGCACATACCAAACGTTACAGTCGGTAATAACTGTAGTTGATAAGCCCAAGAGCAAGCAGATCTAATTGTAACTTTTGATAAAACGAACAGAATATCTTAACATTTTATATAACAAATTATTGAGCAACAGATTTCAGCCCTTGGCTTCTGCAGACGAAGAACTATTGGAGGGAATGAAAACAAAAGGGTCAAAGAAGGATGTGGATGATAAGGAGGTTATAGTTATAGATGATTCCTTGACAAGCCATGTTGATAGGATAGTCTGTGGGGGTAAATAGGGAGAAAATAATCAGATTATGCTACCCAGAGGCACAGTTGGAGAATCTAACTGACAGAGCAGGATATATAATAAAGGGGGCTAGCAGAGATGCAGTTTTTGTGGTGCATGTAGGGCTAATGAGGTAGGGAAAGGTAGGTCAGAGGAGCTAATTAATAAGTACAAGGGGTTGATAAAAACATTTAAAGAAAAAAACCATAACTTAATTTTGTCAAGGATACTGCCCAGAATTAACTGTGGGGATGAAGTTATAAGTAGGTCACTAGGGCTAAATGCTAGGCTTAGGTTAGTATATATGGATGAGCAGATTGGCTGGTTGGACTTATGGGATCAGTTCAGTGGAAGAAGGGAGCTTTTTGGAATGGATGGTTTACATTTAAATAAGATAGGGGCTGGCTTGTTTGATAAGGCTATTAACTCATATGTAATGGAAATGTTAAACTAGGTCTAGACAGTGGTGAGGGCCAGAACAAACTAAATGCAAAAAGAATAAGAGACAGAGAAAAGTTTAGCATAGGAAATGAGTATAGAAGTAGTTATAAGGATAGGCTTAATTCTTACTGTTGTAACGCTAGAAGTTTAAGAAATAAAATAGATGACTTTAGAGCATTGGTATGAATGGAAGATTTTGATGTAATGGGAATAACTGAAACATGGTTAAACGTAGATGATTTTGATGACAGAAATTTCTTTGAAATACAGGGTTATAGGCTATTTAATAGGGATAGAGTGCTAAAGAGAGGGGGAGGAGTGGCTTTATATGTAAAATGTGAGTTACATTCTGTTGAAGTTGAGGATATCAAAGATAATAGCAAGGAGACTGAATCCATTTGAGTTTCTATCAGTGGATATAAAGGAAAAAAGCTTTTAGTAGGAATTTGTTACACACCACCAAATGATACTGATGAAATTAGTGAGGAACTTTACAATGAGATTCAGATTTCAGCTGTTAATGAAATCATAATTATGGGTGATTTTAATTTCAGGCATATAGATTGGGAAATGCTAGAGTCGAACCGTTAGGGAGAAAGATTTTTTGGAAACTGTCCAAGATGGCTTTCTTTAACAATTAGTGAAGGGACCTAATAGAAACAATGCTATTTTAGATTTATTGTTAACTTTAAATATAGGAATGATCGAGAGGGTGAAAATTGGGGAACATCTGGGTACAAGTGATCACTGCTCTATTAGGTTCAATGTTTTGCTACATATGGAGATAAGGAATAATGATATTTTGGTTACAAATTTCAGAAAGTAAATTTTGAAGGAATGCGACAAGAATTATCTGTTGTGAATAAGGCAGCTGAATTATTTGGAGACACTGATCAGATATTCAAGGTAGATATATTCCTTATAGAAAGAAAATGGTAGCTGCAAGTAAAAAAAACCAGGTTGGCTCGCAAACAGTATAAGAGATAACATTAAAGAAAGCATAAGAAATTTAAGAAATTTGAATTGACTGGTATGATAGGATATTTAGAAGATCAAGAAAGTTGGTGAAACAGGAAATTTGGACATTAAAAACGATGTATGAGAAAAGGTTGACTGAAATGTAAGAATTAACAGTAAGGGTTTCTTTAAATACATTAAGGGTAAACAAAATGTTAGGTTGGGGTAAGACCCTTGAGGGATGATAAAGGAAGGCTTGTATCTGATATTTATGAGATGGCTGAGTTATTAAATTTAGCTTTTTCTTCAGTTTTTACTGACGAATATTTAAGCAGTGTTCTACATCTTGAGTTGATAGATGGGAACAAGATCAAATAAGATGACTGCATTAATTCTGATCTTCTTAAGAAAGAAAATTGGGAAGTTTAAAAAACGATAAGACTCTTGGGCCAGATAATATTTCCCTAAGGGATTTGAAGGAAGTTAAAGATTGGATATGTGAGCCACTTGCTACTATTTGTTGTCAGTCCTTGAATAGTGGGCAGGTACCAGAGGATTGGAAGTTATCTAATGTAACCCCTCTTTTCAAGGGAGGTGATAAAAATTGTCCCAGTAATTATAGACCCATTAGTCCTACATCAGTTGTGGAAAATGTTTTGGAAAGTCATTTAACAAAGTTTAGAATTTTATTGAGTTTATTTATTTTTATTTCAGTTTTGAGCTCCTTACCTTTGGAAAGACATTGAATTGTTGAAAAGGGTTACTAGAATGGTGCCTGGAATGGAGAGGTTACCATACGAGGAGGTTCAACGAGAGGTCGAAATTTCTCAAATTGTTTTTTCTTGAAAAAAGAAGAGTTAGGGGGATCTGATTGAGGCATTTAAGATTGTAAAGGGAATTGATAGTGTCAATGAATCATCTTTTTTCATACTTCACAGTGTGAACAGTAGAAATAGGGAACAAAATATAAGTTTTTAAAGGGTAGGAGTCATCTTCAGCTGAGACAGTTTTATTTTTCTAACAGGGTGGTTGGTCTTTGGAATGGTTGCATTCGTATGTTGTGGAGACCGTAAATTTAAGTGAGTTTAAGAGAAAGCTTGATAAAAATATGAATGATAAGGGATAGATTTAGGATTTAGCTTAGAGGATGGAACAGCCGAGTTGGACCAGTAAGTCCCATGTTATACCAAAACGTTATGTTATTAATCAAAGTTGGTTACTTTTATTTTGTAATGTGCAAAAAATCACAATCTATTGAAAGAAGGGTGTGTATGTGTGTGTGTATTGCACGTGCCTGAGGTTTTGCAAAAAAATTATTCGTATTATGAGAATTAGTGATATTTTCAAGACGCTTTCGGCAAATGGAACGAAGCTTACAACACTGACAAAATCAAAAGTAGAAACAAATCATATATACTGTAAATGATACGCTTGTAGAGAAAACTTTGAATTTTGTAAGAAAAAACATATTTTTCAGTTTTCCCAGCACTTGTTTTTTATTATCATACACATAAGTGAGAAATTATGCAAAATGAAGTTAAAGACGAAAAAAAAAGTTGTACCAACTTATGAAGTTTTTCGTTTTTCTTATTCTTTTTAACGGGTTTTTTACTACATCTTTGGCTCCTTCGTATTCTGTTCTCGACTTTGCTGTTCGTATGTGTAATTAGTTTCACACTTCTGTTGTTGTTTTTTGTTACCACTACCAAGTATGTGGTACACTTCCCGCGGCGTCTCTATGATTCTTTATTTAGGGAGGTGTAAGGGGACAAACAGTTAGTTTGGGGGCAAACACATTAACACTCTTATGTCAGTGGAAATCACAATGCAGAGAATTTTAGAGTATTAAAATACTATATTTCAGATGGGGTAGCTTATGGAGGGTCAGAACACCCTGTTAGACACACCCTTGCATCACCTGTAGTCTATTGTTCAAAAAAGGGGGGATAATAGTTATCCAGAGTTCTAAACTGTTCTCGTACATAGTGTATACTTACGTATATACATTCGTGCCTATACACATTTAGCAACAAAATAACAATACAAGAAAAAATAATAATAACTTCCATCTTCAGAATAAAGAGTCACTTATTTTTACAGAAGACTTCAAGTTATGATATATTTCTTTTTAAATAGAGTATACTGTTAAATGCATACACATAGACTCACGCACTTAAATATCTCTCGCCTAATACTTTACTGGTTTCTTTAATAAGTTTCTCCTTGGATTCACATTTCAAGAAAACCTTTAATGTCAACAAGAAGAAAAAAACACAACAACAACATACGAGTATTCTAAATTGTAAGTCTATATACCCAGAGTAGTCATGTTAACGAATCCTTATACCCAAGGGTGAAAGCTCTTTGCCTGAAAGAAATGTATAATGTGGTAACTTATGTTATATTCAACCCAAAAGCTTTGCTATAACATACGTTATCTAACCAATCGAAATTCGACTCGGTGTTGTTACTGCAAACGTAAAATAAGAAAGAAAGAAAAATGATAAAATATAAAAAAAAACTTTTCTAATACTTTAATGTCGAACTTCAGAAAAGTGGGATGCGATGTCTCATATTCATAAATATCGTGTTTTCTTTTCCCTAGGTGGTAGTATTCATTAGTATTCGCTGCTTTAGTTTCGATATTACATTGTCTAATCCTCTATCTGCAATTCCCACGCCACTCACAGCTCATTTTGTGTTTTGCTCGTCTTTATACAAAATTGAACTTTGGAGGGAGACTAATTCATGCAAACTAATGCCTCCGCGTGCGTTCGGATCAGGTCTCGTGTCTCGAGGGGCTTCTAGCTCATTAAACCTCAGGCTCTTGCCATATTTTTCTCGTTATTTTTCATCATTTCACTGCGAATTTTCAAGAAAAAAGAGGAAATAGTGAAAGTGGCTCGATTCCCTTATGAGAATTTCGTACTAGCCTTCAGGAAAAGTGTATGTGGAGGTAAATTCCAAGGAGATTTCTTTAAAGTTATCATTGAAATAACTTATGAGTAGCTAGAATATGCATAAGAAAAATGACATCTTTCGGTACCACGGGGCGCATCGTAAAATTTCAAAGCGTATTTCAGAGTGCAAAGCCACTGAGCAATGAACAGTTATTGCTGGGATGCTATTCTGTTTTCTCGAACATACGAAAAACATTATTATTCATAACGGGATTCAGCGTTAATTGCAACTGAAACAGAATTAAAAATCATACCTTTACAGCTTACTACGCTCTTTAACTTTAATTACTTTAAACGTTGATTTTAGTGGACTCCTGCTCTTTATCGAGCATGTTTTGATTTTTCTTTTCTCATTAAATGTTGTGTGGTATTTACAACCCAAGACGTTACTGAGAGAATATTTTTAATGGCGAAGAGACAGTAAAATGTCTAGGTTTTTCCTATATCGTGTGATGATTATAAGTATGTTTAAATGTTAGATAGGTTCGTTACGTACACGAGAGGTAAAGACGCGTGATTTACATCGGGAGGTCCAATTATAGAAAAGAACAACAACAAATTACTGTGAAACGCAATCAATGCATTGAGAAAAGTCTCGCAAAAAGTACTACAGAAAGGAACG
This sequence comes from Limulus polyphemus, assembly GCF_000517525.1. Lineage (NCBI taxonomy): Eukaryota > Metazoa > Arthropoda > Merostomata > Xiphosura > Limulidae > Limulus > Limulus polyphemus. Next base: position 151,336 of record NW_013667323.1, on the reverse strand, counting down.
AATTCAACTTATTTATGTCAACAATGAGCAGAGAAAACACAAACAAATTCTGTGTATAAAAATACTTAGTGTTCCGTTATTTTTTTCTGGAATATTCCATGAACATTTGGATTTTAATGAAAATAAAAAAAAAGTTAAAAGAAGGTCTATCTTGCTAGATACTAAAGAATAAAAAAGGTTTTTGATCTTTTGCGCGCGATTATTCTGAACAAAATTTTAACAAACAACAACGAAAGTTGTTAAAATAACTTTATAACTGATCTATGATGATTTGAGAAATTCTTAAAGAAGTTGTAAATCTTTGTTCTTTTCTCTGATAATTGGTCGAAACTTCAGATTTACGAAATTTTTATAAAATCTACACCAGATGTTATTTTTTTTTCTTCTAAATTAAACATAAGTATTGACGAAATATACTGATAATAATTGTCTGATTTAACCGTAACATATTCGCAATGCATGTTTTGACATTCAGTTTGTAATTATATGTATACGATGTGTATAATAACATATCTAAAAACGTCTAATGATGTCTGTTATATGAAGTTTCTGGAATTATCTAGGAGTCTTGTTTACATGCTTTGTTTTGTTCTTTCACGTAAAATAACGTGCTGTAGAAAGGAACCAAAACCACGCCTACGGATGGAACATACCAGTTTGCGGATGATGCGTGTCTCCTCTTACGTTACATCGAATTCCTCGAGCAGCTGGGTTTTACACGTGAGAAAGAGATAAGAATACGTTTATGACCAAGACGCTGATCTGTGCAGCTTTCTTGGGGAGGTATAAAAACGAAAGGGTAACTCGCTGGAGTACCAAAAACAGAGATCCTGTACATCCCCCCCTCACCACATGGGTCCTGCTTGATGGCTCCTGCTGAGCACATAAATCATGAACAGTGGTTGCTATCACAGAAAAACATCTTCATCCTTGGAAAAAAAACATACGTGCTTGTTAACCAGTGTTAGTCCATCTCAAGAGCAGTAATAGGAAAAAAAAACGTAACCTTCACCTGAACCTTACGGGATCTAATGAACTGTAGTTCACTTCGATATGCTTACTAAGGAAAGTTGTGAGAAAATCAACAAGTATTGACCCGTTCGTCCTGTCGTACAACACCAAAACATAAGAATGAACGACTCTATTACGTCACACGTTTTGCAACAGACGATACAAACTATTCATTTTGTAACCAACTAAATCAATCAAACTTGACCTTTTTTTAACTTCAGCATTATAGAACACTTAAGAATCAGAAGCGAGAAGGAAATTCAAAGAAAACTTTTTATAACTTTCCTCTTGAAGCAAACAGTATTTCAACTTAGGTCAATTTCTTATTATAGATTTCAAAAATTTACTACAACTTATCAGATCTGTAAAGGTTTGTTTGTTGTTTTGACAGAGTCTTTCTTGCCGTTATTATCAGACCTTTACAGGTCCGTTTCTTGTTCTAACAGAGTACTTTGTTGTCGATATTATCAAACCTGTAAAGGTCTGTTTGTTGTTTTGACAGAATGCTTTGTTGCCGTTATTACCAGACCTGTAAAGGTCTGTTTGTTGTTCTGACAGAGTACTTTGTTTTCGTTATTATCAGACCTGTAATGGCCTGTATGTTGTTCTAACAGAGTGTTTTGTTGCCATTATTATCAGACCTGTAAAGGTCTGTTTATTGTTCTGACAGAGTAATATTGTTTTCGTTATTACCACACCTGTAAAGGTCTGTTTATTGTTCTGAGAGTGTGTTTTGTTTTCGATATTATAAAACCTGTAAAGGCTTGTTTATTGTTCTGGCGAAGTTTTTTGTGACCGTTATTACCAGATCTGTAAAGATCTGTTTGTTGTTCTGACAGAATGCTTTCTTGCCGTTATTATCAGAGATGTAAAGGTCTGTTTGTTGTTCTGATAGAGTACTTTGTTGTCGATATTATGACCTTTACAGGTCTGTTTCTTGTTCTAACAGATTACTTTGTTGTCGATATTACCAGACCTGTAAAGGTCTGTTTGTTGTTCTGATAGAGTACTTTGTTTCCGTTATTATCAAACCTGTAAAAGTCTGTTTGTTGTTCTGACAGAATACTTAGGCAGTTGTCGTTATTAGCAGAACTTTTACAGATTAAACTTCATGTTAATCACAACCATATATCATATGTTACAGCAAGGTATAAACAAGTAATCTCACATACGCTCTTCCTATACCTTTCGTTGATCAAATACAGATATACATCTGTTTTTGTGTGTGTCTCCCAGTGGTAAGTCTTCGGATTTACAGCGCTAAAATTAGTGGTTCGATTCCCCTCGGTGGACACAGCCGATAGCCCGATGTGGTTTTGCTATAAAGACATACACACACAAGGTTTCTGCGTGAATATCAATATTTGGTACATGCTTAACTTGCTGTTTTGCATCTATCCTAAGATCCCATGACCACGAGTAAAAGCAAAGGAGAATATAAAATATCAAGGAAAATATAAGATATCAACAACACTAACATCTGCCATATCCAGTGCCGACGAGACCTTTCGCGCAGTACTAAGGCTCATCAGGCTGGCTGGGATACGACAAGCATTTTAGTGGTCTAGTCGCTAGAAGTATTATTAATTTTCATGAACAACAAGTGTTATGGTGTGAACCAGATTAAGCAAATGAATTGTAATTATTGTTAGAGCTTTAATGGTCTGTCTGCTATGTTTTATTTAAGTCATCGACGAATCATATTGTTACTGTAATTATTCAGCACATTTTAAATTTTAACACCTGTTACTTATTTATTTGATTATAATAATTATTTATTTTTAATTAACTTTACTTCACAAAAACTAGAGAAAAAACAAGCTAGTGTATTACTGAATAATTTCAGTCTTTTTGATAAAAATATGCATGTACACATATACATATTGTTTTAACACTTGCACAATAATTTATATGATCTGGCATAGCCAGGTGGTTAGGGCGCTTGACTCGTAATCTGAAAATCACGGGTTCGAATCCCCGTCCCACCAAACATACTCGTCATTTCAGCCGTTATGATGTGACGGTCAATCCCACTATTCGTTGGTAAAAGAGTAGCCCAAAATTTGACGGTAGATGGTGATGACTAGCTGTTTTCCCTTTATCCTGTCACTTCAAAATTAGGATTTGCTTCTTTGTAGTTAAGCGCAAAACTACTCAATGGGCTATCTATACTGTTAGCATTATAAGTCCGCAAACATGCCGCTGAGCCACGAGGGAGCTCAGTATTAGGGACGGCTAGCGCAGCTAGCCCTCGAGTAGCTTTGCGCGAAACTCAAAAAATCTAATCCAATATGTCTCCCTCCCCACGAAGGAGACATAATAATTCTCGCTGTATTGAATACGTAACAACGCGATTTCTTCTTCAATGTACACTTACAATCGTTTTATAGATTATATATATATGGTTGTTTTTCTAGTTGTGTGCAAGCGAATCGACTTTGTTTTACTGGAGCTTCGAGCTCCCCTGGTGATCTTAAAATAAAATAACTCTAAAGAAAGTGCACTGTAAATGATTATTATATATATAACAAAAAAATCACTTACAACAATCATTTGGATACGTTTCAACGTGGAAAGAATAAACTCTTAGCAAATAATTCATTGTTGCTGTTTTTTGTTTTTTTTGTCTTCTTTATATATATTTTAATAATCGTTCAGTCTGGAAAGCATATTTTGCATACTGTTCACTACATAAGACATTCTTATACGCTTCCACAACTTTATCTTTGTGACATTAATATACAATTTTCATCTTGTTAAAGTAATTTTTTGCGTTCCAGTTAATCTAAGTTATCAAAAACAATATTCCGCTTCTATAACACCAAGGCCTAAATTTGATATTTTAGGACTTGAATCGAATACTTTTAGCTTCACAAAAGTCTCTGAATGTTAAATTTTTTACAGAAAAAAACATAATAATTTTTTAATGTATTTTACCCTTGCCAACAGCAAACGTTGTAAGATCATATGAGCAGAAACTGGGTGGAGGCGTTCGAAACGATCGAAACGGAAAGCTAAAGAGTACTCTCGAGGGAGTCGTAGTTTTATAGGTGTATGAAAATCACCATGGAAACAGTTAAGAGGGCCTTACAAAAGTCTCCTAGAATATAATGAAAGTCTTAACCTTAATCGGAGAAACTGCTTTAAATATCGCCTTGCATTTCGGGACATGCATTTCTACTGTTTATCGTATGGAGTAGATCGATTTTCGTTTTTCGTTAGGAGAAACTGTATAACGAAAAGTTTTAGTCTCGCTTATTTTATAACAAATTTATAGATTGAACAAAATGTTAAATTCCATATTTGGATGTGTAACTAAGACTATTAAAAGACAAGCAAACATCACGTTTTCAACCAACTTTTTAAACATACATCATATTCTGATCACAGAATTGTCTTTTTTTTTACCCCCTCTACACCCCAAAAAAAAAACTGCCTGAAGATTTTTAAAGCTTCAGAAACAACTCAATAGCCGACACTACAGTATAGTTAACTGTGACGCCGTTGATTGTCTTTGCTCATATACAGCGTAATAATGGCTGGAGACGGCTTGAATGGGTAATGAAGAAAAA
>NW_013667323.1:139899-146055 GCF_000517525.1 Limulus polyphemus | reverse complement strand
GTTATGTTAAACTTATATTAAAGTTTTTCTTCATTACCCATTCAAACCGTCTCCAGCCATTATTAGTCTCAAAGTGGGTTCCTCGTCACCGAATTCATATACAGTGTATTTATGGGTTTAACAGCATTGAACTCCCTCCCTCAAGAAACATTTGTTCTAATAAATATGAGTACAAAAAAATTCAAGTAGATAACAGCTCAAGAATTGTATAGCATGAATACATTGAATATATCTTTCATAATTACACAATAGTATTGGAAAGGAATGACAAATGAAAATTCGTTCTCTATCTCACTATTTGTGTATATAATACACGTGATGTGTTATTATGTACACTCACTTACACCTGAATGACCTCGTTAAAAAATCCATATTTGTTCTTGCGGTGTAGTCTGATCTGTTACAGTTAATATGTCGCTTTTAATGTTTCATTACCCCTATACACAGTTTAGAAGAAAGAACATCCGACACTTATTGCTTTAGTAACTTAATTAATATTATATTAATGAGACTAATAAACATGGCTGCAACATTAAAGATTTCCGAATGTAAAACAGCATTGAACGAAGGGGTGACCTTAAGCCTAAATACAAATTGCTTCAACTATTTTGGTAAGTCTACAGAATTATAATAACAAATCTGTGTAATAAATGTCACAATATTTAAAACTTACGATAAACAATAAGTCGTGCTGTTAAACATGAAGATAAAGTATTTTAATTCCAGAAGAACAAAACCCATACTGTTAGACACAATAGGATATAGTGTAACAACTAACTAATATTGAGATCTATTGATAAAAGTATATCAAACGTATTATTCACATACTAGTTAACTTTGTTGAGATGTTCAGTAAATTACCCTGAGGGTTACTAGGGTAACTATCCGAAAATATAGAAATTCGGTCCAAAACATAATTGTACAAAAGCCAATATTCTTTAAATAAATATAGGATTATTTACACTAATTTCAAATTTACTTTCCAAACAAAACAAAACCCAATAATGAACAAAACAGATTTTTTTTTCTTACTGAAGGTCACTTTCGTGGCAAGTTAACCTTTATACATTCTACACAACATTTGATTATGCTGCCGCCTTTGAAGACAATGAAATGTTATTATCAACTGTTCGGTCTGGAGAATTCCTCGCGTTACCACCTTCCACTAAGCTACTAGTCTCGCTACCTTCAAAGTCATTCTTATCTCCTGATGTTGAACTTTGACCAGGAGAAGAATCGGACAAATCTTCTGGAAATTTCTTTTCGGTGTTTGTTGTAGTCACATCGTGATTCTTTTGCATGTGGCTCTGAAAGTTTCTTAAGTGTTTGAAAACATCTCCACATACACGACATACGTGATCATAATGTTTATGGTGAACACCCACAAGGTGGCGCTTCAGCTGCTTGAGCGAACTAAAGGTTTCACTACAAAATTCACAAGGGTAGGTGGTGGAAGTGATGTGGATGCACATGTGCTCCTTCATGTGACATTTGCGAGAGAACGTTTTTCCACAGTGGGGACACATGAAAGGTTTGAGACCAGCGTGGGACTTTAAATGTGCCTTTCGATTTTCCTTTAGAGCAAAACGTTTTTTACAGAGAGGACATTCATAAGGTTTCCCCCCGCTGTGTGAGCGCATGTGAATATTCAGATTTCGAGTGGGAGCAAACCTTTGAGTGTGGATCTTTATGTGACCCTGGAGGTTGCTTAGACATGGAAAGACTTTTCCACACTCTGTGCAAGGAAAGGATTTATTACCATCTTGAAGCTCTGTGTCACCATGGTATCGAAAATAGTGCTGCTGTGCTTCATCAGAATTTCGAAAGACTTCCGGGCACAATGGACATTGTAATGTGTCACTCTTTTGTTCGTGGATCTTGCTATGGTGATTAAGACTAACCGTGTTGTTAAATACTTTTTTATGCTCTGGACAGTTGGCCTGCTCTTCACTAGCATTGCTTTCCTTGTGTACATGGGAATGGTTTTCTAATTCAGCGCGAAAGAAAAATCTCTGGTGACAATTAGCACAGTCGTACGGTCGAGAACTTAGTCCATGTTGTAACATGTGTTGCTGTATTAAGTGCGGGGAAGTAAACACTGCACTACACATGTAACATGTATAAAAGCTACAGCCTTCAAATGTGTGCGTAATCAAGTGACATTGGAGTTTAGCTGGAGACTCGAACACTGTTTGACACAACTTACACTCATGTTTGGTCCCTTCTTGAGCCATGTGCGAGGTAACGTGAGCCTGGATTTCTGCCTCACTTTTGAAAGACATTTGACATTTAATGCACTGGTATGTCTTCTTATGAGTTAGCCTGTGCTTTTCTAATGCAGCAAAGGCTTCAAACTTCACATGACAATCTGGGCAACGTAGATCCTCACTCTTCGTATAAAAACAGTCTTTACACATGTAGGTGTGACCGTTGTCTTGTTTCCCGGTTATAATGAGGTTATCCATTTCATACCGCTTCGCGCAGACGCAGCAGTGGTAAAAACGGTCACAGTTTTTCAGGTGAAACTTGGCGTGTACTTGAATTTCCATGTCTGACATTAGAGTCTGTTGACAGATAACACAATGAACAGGGAGACCATTGGTTACGTGCTGCTGGACGTGGCAGTAAAATTCATTTTCATTCTGTACAGATTTCTTGCAAGTCACACACGTGCTTGCGGTCAGAACCTTACAATGGTTCAGCTTGTGTTCAGCAAGTGTTGCTGCAGTGGGACAAACTTCATCACAGATGTTACATTTATGTTTGGAAGGGCTGATTGTATGCGCCTTCATGTGATTTTCTAAATCTGAACGAGATTTACAAGATTCGTTGCAATAGGCACAAAATAAACTTAAAGTTGCTTGCCCTGGTTTTTGAGAACCGGATATTCGAATGTTGTGAACTTGTCGACGATGTGAGTTTAAGTGACTTTCCGAAGAAAAACAACTGTCACATATTTCGCACCTTAAGTCTTTCCTACACTCTAAAGAGGGCGCCATCGTCTTATCTTTAAGGTCTGGTGGCTTAAGGCTAAGATTTTGAACGTCACTGGTAGGGATGGAACGATGGTCACTGTGACAAGCCTGAATATGCTTATCCAGTAAAAATTCAACATGAAAGGCCTCTTCACAAAATGTACAGATAAACTGCTTTATGTGAGTGTTTAGATGATATTGGCGCTGGAATTCTGTGGGGAAACATTGGTCACAGAGTAAGCAGCGAAAAGGATGTGTCTTGAACATATGCATAACTTTCACGTGTAACTGGAACTCAACTTCAGTGCGAAAAATCACTTTACAAGGTATACACTCGAACAGGCGGTATTCGTTACTGTGCTTTACGGCAAAGTGAGTTTGGATACTTCCCTTAGAATTAAACATTTCCTTACAAAGGGAACACTTGTAGAGAAGATGAGAGTGAATATCTATTAAGTGTTTCTGTAGTTCGTCTGGTTTGGAGAAAAGTTTATAACAACATTGGCAGCTGTACTCGGTGGTGGTTGATAAGAAATGGGACATCACGTGTGCATCAAGTTGGTCTTCAGTGGCAAACTCGTCCTCACACTCCCTACAGGTATATTTTGGAATCACCTCTTCTAAGTGCATTTTTAGATGAGTCCGAAAGGATTCGAAATCCGGGAATCCGGCACTGCATTGACTACACAGCAAAGGGCCGCTGTGTAAGAACTGTTGAATGGTCCCGTTCACTGGAGGTTCTTTAGACGTATGTAATTTTAAATTTATGGATGAGTTATCACTGGTTTCCGTAGCAATGCCTGGAGAAGAATCTGAAGAGCTACCTTTCGATCTAGCTGGACTTTGTTGGCTCTTTGGACTTCTGTTTCTTCCCTCGTGGATGGATTTCAAGTGTTCTGAAAGAGAGTTGATATTTAGGAATGTCACATTACAATGTGAACAGTAAAGATTTTCTTCCACGTTATCAAGCAGATCTGTTAGATTGTGAGCAGAAAGTGTGTGCTTTTGTAGACTTTGGACACTATCAAACCTCGTGTTACAGTACTCGCAGGTGAAACTGCCGTTGTTGTTACGAATCTCACGTTGCTGCAAAGACAATGCTAAAGATGAAAAGTTAAAAAATGATGGGTAATTCAGCAGAATTTGCCCCACATCTTTACCTGTTGTTGATAGATGCTCTGTTTGCACATGTAACTGTACAACGTCTAGTGACGAGAAACCGTTTCTTGTGCAGAAGCCACGTGGAAAATTGTTATACTCTCTTTTAACTTCAACACTACTGCTTATACTCTCCATCTCAACATCGTCAGGAATCTGGAAAAATATGATATTGAAAATTCAAAATTTTTTAACAAGCTTTAAAAATACATCTTAAGGGTGAATAATGTTTAAATTGCATATTTGTAAATATTAGAAGATGACCATAAAAATGTAGGTACTTTAAACATTAACATTTTAATAGCTTCTATAAGTCCATAAGAGAGGCATAACGGAAACAGTTTTTTAAGAACAAATTTTCAAATAATCTTAAAAACTTTTATACGTGAATTAATTGTTTGTTTGTTTTTTATACAATTTACTAGCAAAAGTTATTTAGCTGTTTTTAATATGAACGTCACCTTATGTGGCACAATGAGCTGAATTACAACCGCTGACCAGAGAATGGACAACCATTCGGCAGCACCTACCACCTATAAAGCAACTCTTAATCGAATAGTAGATTGAGTGTCACAATTATAACAAGCAACTCTACAGCTGAATTTGTGTAGATTATTCGGAGGGAAGGTTGCAAGTCGAGCCATTGGGCCTTTTCAACCATGCGCTGACTTGGTAACCAAAATTCACTCAAACACACGTTCTGGGATACATGTTATTATTTTCAAACCATAACAATGTATATTTCTAACATCCGTTAAGACTTCACAGTTTGTTAGATGGTCATCTGTTTATGCAGGTTCCTAACTTCTGTTAAGATTCCAGTTTATAAGATTCGTATCTATTTATATAGGTTTCCAATACTATTTTCACAGTAGGTTTAAGAACATTAATGGACTACAACTGCCTGTTGAATGAAAAGGACGCGACGTTTCGACTTCTATTCTGGGCCCTTTCAAAATTACTGCCGCTACTCTGCCTAAAATTCCAATGAAATACCACCCGTTTTCACAGCTTGTTAAGATAATTGTCTGTTATGAAAGCCTTTAAGCTCCTTCAAGTTTAATGTCTCTGTTTTATTACTGTCATGAGTTTTTGTAGCACCCTTAGAATCAGTTTTATATGCTAATAATAAAAATCAAAACTATTTAGAAACAATTACAAGATCTAGAACATAAATTCTTTAAAACCAAGCATCGGATCTAACGAATATCATTATGCTCTGTGTAATAGTATTCTACTTTTAAAAAACAGCCCAAATGTGATCTCAAAAACAGCCTAAATGCGATATCAAAACTACAGTGCTTACCTTTCCATGATGCACCAAGTCTTGTACAGAAGGGTAAATATCTTGGTAAGACAGGTGCTTTCCTTGAGACTTGGAGGGGTGGTTTTGTTGAACGTGCAGTAAGAGAGCCTCTGGACTAAGACAGGGTTCGTGACAAAAGGTGCACCGGCTTGTCTTGTCACTCGGTGATGGGGTTTCTCCACAATGTGCCCCTACATGAGCCTGATAGTAGAGTAAACAGTTCACTTGCGTTATTGGTATAATCAAAAACATTCCTAAGAGCCATTGCAAATTCCTTTGTTTTGTGTCTTAAGTTAGCTCAAAGAATATAAAAGATTCTATTGAGACTCAATAAATTCATTGTGTTGATTTTTGTCAATAAAGTCAGAAAAAAAAAACGACTTTTAGTTTCCAGTTGATTAAAAAAACTTTTTTTATTCCAACCAACGTTTCGCCGTTGTGGATCCGTAAGGGCTAGTAGTAAAAATACTTTATTGTCAAAATGTTTAAAACCCTCCAGTACGCACTGCAGTTGCTGAAAAACAACAAATTATTATTTTTAATACTAAAAGTAGTTTAATGGTCACGTTCATTAGTTTGTTTTGAATTTCGCTCAAAACTACACGAGGACTATCTGCGCTAGCCAACCCTAATTTATCAGTGAAGGCAGCTAGTCATCATCACCCACCGCCAACTCTTGGGCTACTCTTTTACCAACGAATAGTGGGATTGACCGTC
>NW_013667323.1:138166-139798 GCF_000517525.1 Limulus polyphemus | reverse complement strand
GAACCCGCGACCCTCTGATTGCGAGTCGAGCGCCCTAACCACCTGGCCATGCCGGGCCTTTACAATAGTAAAACATGAGGAGGAAGCACGAGAAAATGTTAAAATATTACACATTTAAATTCCTTTTCGGTTTGTTAATATCACTAGCTATCTAATAAACCTTTGCCAATTGGTTTGAGGCACCACTGATCTTGTTTAATTCCAGCTTATTAGAACCAGTCGTTTCTCTGCCCACAGCACAAGAAATTATTATTAATGGACAACCTACACAACGGGCATTGTGTAACTGTTAGAACGACAGTAATAAATTGTGCAGCTGTAGTATACCCTTAAGCACTAAATATAAAAAAACATTCTCAAAACACCACACTTGAACAATAGTTAAAGCATGACTTTAACTAGGAATGAGAAAAATTATGTTTTGTGGTCCGTGCATTTCACATTCTTACAGATTAATTATTCCTATTGTGTTAACTTTATGGTTGAAATTGAGTTTGACTTTTTTTCTCTAACGTTTGATTATTAGATTTCGGCGGCTAATAAACTTCTTTGTTCGCCGTTTCATTTAGAAGTTCGAAATGAATAAATCTAAAACTGAATTTTCCACAAATCTCCTAACTTAGCATATCTATATACTTTCATTCTCTTCGTTCCTTTAATTATAGCATCTGGATCGCTTTAATTCATTTGTTATGAAAAATATAAAATTCAAATGTTTTATTTGAATCATTAACATGATTCAGTTTTATTCTCTATCTTAACTTAATGAAATATCTTTAAAAATTTAATAATCTCAAGATTTAAATTTTGGTTTGTTTTCATTTTGCCCTTTATGACATACAATGCTTAAAAGAAAGGAAGAAAACTTTTTGTTTGTTTCTTAGTTAAGCGCAAATCTACGCAATGGACTATCTGTGCTCTGCTCACCACGGGTATCGAAACCCGGTTTCTAGCGTTGTAAGTCCACAGACATACCGCTGTGCCACTAATGGCAAGATGTTTTGAACGTGGAAGAATATAGTATCTATACAGGCTATAGTTCTGAATATTTGTCCTGATTTTTAACAAAATTCTATTGCTTTTATGGCGAGGTGGCTAGGGTGCTCGACTCCTAATCTGTGGGTCGTGGGTTCGAATTCCCGTCGCCGAACATGCTCGCCCTTTCAGTCGTGGAGGCGTTATAATGTTAGAGTCAATTCCACTATTAGTTGGTAAAAGAATAGCCCAAGAGTTAGCAGCGAGTGGTATTGACTAGCTATCTTCCCTCTAGTATATTACTGCTGAATTAGGAACGGCTAGCGCAGATAGTCCTCAGGTAGCTTTGTGCGAAATTCAAAACCAATCAAACCAATTTACTGATTTTTCTTGTTTCAGTGTCTAAGTATTTTGTGTTATTTCATTTTTGCAAGCTGGCTGATTGGTTAGGTGCAAGTTTTTCAAGTCAAATTTTATTATATATATATTGATTGATCTAACAGTTGCTACGTTACAAAATAAACTTAGATCTTTATATCTTACGGAAAGTATTTTATTTATTATTTAATCAAAACTAAACATTTTGAGCCTGCTGTACCGTACATGCGCCTTGGCAGTCTCAGCAGATGGATAGTGGCTGGTAGGTCTTTTAATACA
>NW_013667323.1:123856-138119 GCF_000517525.1 Limulus polyphemus | reverse complement strand
AGTATTTTATTTATTATTTAATCAAAACTAAACATTTTGAGCGATAGGCTGTAGTACGGTCTGCCTAACTTCTGGAAATGACAACGTACCACAGGAAAGCATTGCTTTTAGAGACGTTTGTTTGAAGTTAAGCACAAAGCTACACAATGGGCTATCTGTGCTCTGCCTAACACGGGTATCGAAACCCAGTTTCTAGCGTTGTAAGTCCACAGATATACCGCTGTGCCATTGGGGGGGGGGGGGGCGAGACATTCGTTTAGTGAAATGTTAGCTCCCGTGAGAAATATTCTCAGATTCGTAGTATTACTTTATGTACATTTTTTATGACTAACACCATTTACCATTAAAAAAGTTTTTAACATATTGGGAAACGTTTAGATTTTTACAGTATTGTTTTGACATACATACAGTGCCTTGCAAAAGTATTCACCCCTCTACCAATGATATTTCATTTTGATGAAATACAAATAATGTAAACAGTTGTTTTTTCAATGAACTTGTTTCTATTCAAAACTCTAATGATCCAACTTAACACTATCATGTGTGAAGGGGGTTGAATTTCAGCAAATTCTGCAAAGAAAAATGTATATAAATTGAAACTTGCTGATTGCTCTACCCACCACGAGTATCGAAACCCGGTTTCTAGACATACCGCTGTGCCACTGGGGGCCTGTAGCAAAGGGGTTGAATGCTTATGCAATTAAAGATATTCTAATTTTCTTTGAAAATCTAACTTACTTACATAATATCAACGTTTTTTAGCTTCTTCAATTTGGAGTAGGTTGTGTAGATTCTAAATATAAAGTCCCATTTCACAGTTTCACGATTGCAAGCTCAGACGGCAACAAAATGTAGAAACTTTGCAGGAGGTGAATATTTTTGCAAGGCACTGTATTTTGTTTGTTGCTTACGTATCAGATCTTTGAATAATGATACAGTTACAGGCAACGGGGCAAAATATGCAGCATGCATGTCAACAGTAGACTAAAAGGTAGGTATGTTTTGTTTTTTTCTCAGAAATCAAAGGTATAAAAAAAGAAGAAATTATCATAAAACTTCTACTAAGTAGCACCCTTCTATACCTATAGCTAATTTTGCATGCTAAATAGATATATATCCAACAGTACTCTAAGTAGTTCCCTTACTTTCTTAAACAACCACATTGCTTTAGTGGCTGTAAACCAAGATGGCTGACCCTCGTGCTCGTGATAGGCTCGAATCCCCGTCCCACCCAACATGCTCACCATTTCAGCCGTGGGGGCGTTACAATGTGACGGTCAATCCCACTATTCGTTAGTAAAAGAGTAGCACAAGAATTGGCGGTAGGTGGTGATGACTAGCTGCCTTCCCTCTGGTCTTTCACTGCTAAATTAGGGACGGCTAGAGCAGATAGCCCTCGTGTAGCTTTGCGCGAAATTAAAAAAACGAACCATAAGATGTAGTCTGTCCACGATTCTGCCAGGTCACTTGATCAAGCCTTTAGAATGGTAAAAATGACCAACATCAATACAAATGCTTCTAGTAACATATTTAAATAAGTATATCCATCTTATGTTATTCCTGGATTCAAATTCACTCGGAAGTTGTAATTCCCAAAAACAGTATTAGAACAAAAAATTTTTAAATTTGAACTATGGATGTTTTATCCCTATAAAGTTTTCGCGCAAAGCAACACAATAGGCTATCTGCGTTTTGTCCTCCGCGGGGGAACCAAGACCTGGATTTGACTAATGTAAGTCCGAAAACTTACCGCTGATCCACCGAGGGACTATCCCGATATAGAGCCAAATATGCCATCATTCTTTAAAACAAGTATTATAATTCCTTAAAAAAAAGTGTCCTAATTTACGGTTTTAGAATTTTACTTTATAGAACAGTCCACTATTTTAATTTGTTGTTGATTTTTCGTTTGGAATAATTGTTTTGACGTTGCTTCTAACATCTGATGGGGTATTTTGTTGTTGCTTTATTTTAATACAAAGACCCCATCCAGGACAGTTTGGAAGCAATGAATTAATCAAACGAGTTCCAGCATCCCCTGTCGGTCATATTGGCCACTTACCGATCGTAGTTGCTAGTGTAACAAGACCCTCTGCGATCACCACAGTGATGCAGCCTTGACATAGCGAAATCATTGAGTTTAAAGTCTCTTATTGTTTTCATATACCACGCAGTTTATGCGAAACTTAAAACAATAAGATTGCAAAAACAAGACGATTTCACCAACAAATTTATGTCAGACTAAATGAATTCCACAAGTGCGTGGCCTTTTCAAGATTCCTTGGAAAATGGTCTTTGAGATATTTATATAGATTATGAATTGGCTGCAACTGGGTCTCTCAATACTGTCCTCAATAGTAACCGCTATAGTAGAAGCCTTAGAGCCCATGAAACTGGTTCTGAAGCAATGTATCGTTTAAGCATACAGTATTTCTTGATGAACTTTCAGAAGAACGATTTGATCATGTTCAAAGTAGCTTTTCAACAAATGTTGCAGCTTCAAAACACTGTCCAGGAAGTTTTGAAGGGTTTTACTACAATGTCAAGGGAATGTACAAGTCGAATGTAAACTATGCACTCTAAAGTTCTTATCTAGAAATGATGGAGCTTCTACTGTTTATTCTTGGCACTCGTGAAGAAAACTAATAGCTGCATTTACCTTCCCTCTGATATACGACTTCAGATTTTTTGCGCACGGACACATTAACTATTCAATGTACCTGCTACAAGGAAATACTTGAACTAACAGCAAGACATGCCAAGGTACACAACAAGTTCATGAAAAAGAAGTTGTGTGTTCAGCACACAGATGGTTAACCATTTATAATACAATGATACCAAGTTATATAATAAACATTTACACGAAATACTAAGATCAGTTGGCAAGCATCAAACAAGACAAAGATGCAGCGAACTGGTGAATTTCAGTCACCTATTCTGAGATGTCCTTTACAGTGTAACAGACCAGTTAGCTGGCAATGAGAGAGAGAGATCACCTCAAAACCTGAGCTTTACAAGTCCAGAACAGAAGTTGTGCTCACAATTCTCTTCCTTTAAAACCCGTTTGTTAGCACTCAAGATCAGTAACTCATCTATCTTTCAACTAAAACTGTTGTGGAAGGAGAACGAAGACATTTTGTTTTTCAAGAGAGATATTGGAGTAAGAAACTGTGGACATTTTCAGAGATGATCGGCAAAACCACTTCAAATAGTACTCTTACCAATATGTCTACAAAGGAGGGCCGAAACTTATTCATGGGACAGCTGATAATTGACCAAGAAAAATCACTGGATATTTGACATGTGATGAAATATCCACTTTTTCCAGTGCAAGATCTGTGCCATCTTGATGGATTGCTGCGAAAAATTTACATAAAATTATCAAGGCAATCGAAAAAGCAATCCTATATGCTGTGGTGGCGTTAACGCTTACTTGTAAAAAATGCCATCGATAACAAAGTTATACAGGGTGTCCCAGAAGTCTGGAACCATAGGGAAAATAGACACTATATTCTTAAAGTTAAACAAACACATTTCTCCTGGCAGTTGTACATATTTCAGGAAAGAAAGTACCCTAATGGCATAGTATACCAAGAATTGGTATGTGTATGGCTGCTGTTAATAGCATGCAATTTGAATAATAAATAAGTTAAGAATAAATTGCGTGTTTTTTCCTATGGGTTTTTCCCTATGACTTCTGGAACACCATGTATATCAACAGCAAGAAGCCTGTGGTACCTTCAGAAACTTTGCTGAAAAAAAATCCCGGAAGTAATCACGGCATTCCTTGATCAGATCAGAAAATGCCTGTACAGCTGAAACCATTTCTCTCCTCTGGAGAAGGTAAGACAACTTTCATTGACTTTTCCATGCAGCAATGGAAGATTTAATTTAAGTCAGCAGCAACTGACATCATATTGCTTCTTTCACGCTGACGTGAAAGCCAGTCATCTGCAACAGATCAGAGGTGGCAACAGTCATACAGATGTTTTCATATGTGACTATGAACAGGCAGATAGTAGGATATTCCACTGTGTTGCCCATGCAGTACAAAGTGAAAAGTCCAAACCGCATTGAATCTAGCCCAAACATTAATGTGATTCTCCTAGCCATCGCCATATAAAAACAATATGTGACACAAGTTTTGTTCACATCCCCACATACAATGCAACAAGAGCTGAAGATCCAGTAAACTTCTACTCCAAGCTTGGTAAATTAAACGATATATCAAGCTCTCGTTGTCTTACGCGCTTTTTCAAGGCGTGATACCACTTGCTATTTCCCCGACAAAAGAAAATCTAAGCAATGTGAGACTCATTTTTTTTCTTTTAAATCAACCAGCTCAATATGTGCAATTTCTGACTCTCTGATGAACCAATGAGAACTGAAAAGAGTGCGATAGTGTAGGTGATACACAATTTAACAATTTCTGGTTAACCTGAAGGATGATTCATCGTTGTCTGTAAAACAAGAATAGTCTTGTTTTTCACCTGTAGGGAGCAAATTATTAGTTTCTTATCATAAAGTCATGTCTTCAGCAGAAGCTTCTGGTCTCCACATCTGAACTACATGGCTAGACTGTGGTGTATGATAATCTACAGGCCATTTTTGTCCACTCTGCCAATATCTTTGGTGGACATTCTTAGCGTTACTATGTGTGCATGTAAGAATTTTGTGTTTGAGAGATCAAATTGCACTTGCTCAAGGGCCGAAATCAACTGCACAAGGCTTTGTCATTGTAAAGGTTGCCAGAGACCAGACGTTTTTGATGAAAATAAAGACGACTCTGATTATTGTGACTAAGATCTCGTAGAAACTGGATCTTCTTTTGGTATATTTTTTTAACTCTTTATATGATATGAAGTTTAAACTGTGATTTTCATTTTTGACCTTGTTGGATTGTTTGTTTGTTTGAAGTTAAGCACAAAGCTACACAATGGGCTATCTGTGCTCTGCCCACCACGGGTATCGAAATCCGGTTTCTAGCGTCGTAAGTCCGCAGACATACCGCTGTGCCACTGAGGGGCATTCCTTGTTGGAAAGAGTTAATTTTATGTTACTGTTGTTTAAGTGATTTTTTTTCACTCTCAAATTTTGAGGTGTTTTATTCTAAAGATAATTTCACAATTTGAAAGGGAAATATATCACATCATTATAATGTCCAATTCTTATTACAAACATCATCTTTTTAATGATACAGGCTGACATTATACAAATGTGATGCAAGTAACATATTACTAGCTTCCTTTTACTCTTAATGCCAATTGTGAAACACTTGTTTTAATGATGTAGTGCTTTTTTCAGGTATAAGTCCATATAGCTACAGTGTAGGTTGCTATATAGCATTTTAAGTAAATACATAAAAAATGTCGTCCCATTGCCATTACTTTTTGGCACGTTGTTATCATTGTGCCAACTCTACGCCAAGAAGACTATCAAGAGACGTCACATAAAGTTTGGACGCATGCCAAAGAGTGATGTTGTGCAATATGTACTCTTGCGTTAGATTAGTTTAACTTTTCGGTGATGTGGCATCATTTTTTTCCCATCATATATAATTCTTTTCACGCAAATAGGAATCATACCTGTCTTATCGTGATAGTTAGCCAATTATTAACACACTAAGATTTAATAATGTCGTTATTCGTGTAAATAAAATAAATTGTATATGTGTGTGTGTGTGTGTGTAAATGTGTAATATCATAGCTCTTTTCAGTGACAGTTCCTTGTTTTATTTTTTATTCAACATTTGTCATACTATCTAGTGTTGATTCTAATAGTGAGTTCTCTGTTTGCACGCGAGCAACCACCACCATTAGTAACTCAACTAATGATGACATTCAAGGTTGCTTCGCCGGAGGTCTTAGTTTATCAGGAACAATACAGCCAAGGCCACTTTATTTGAGTATAATAAATTACTATAAACAACTGGCGCCATCTATTGACATATGACAGTAGTATAGTGTACATTTAAATACAAACACATATATCAGAGTCATCTAACGATCACAACAAATATTTTACACTGTTTAACTCAAACAAAAAGAGACCCCAAGTATAAGAGATCTGTCAGGCCATAAGGGTTGAGTAAATTAACATTCTAGCTTCCGAGCAGGTGGTAGCTACATATCAAAATAATCAACTTGACCCCAAGTGCATACACGTATTTGTATTTATGTCAAAGCTTCTAAGATTATCAGGTGCCTTCTCTCATTTTGAACTACTGACCAGAAGAAAAACAGCCAATCAACACATCTTACTACCGACCATCCACACTAAGGGATTGACTATCACTCATATAATGCATCCACAACATAAAGTGTGGAGAACATTTCGTGGTATCACACAGATGCCCCGCCAGCTCTGAAATCGAAAGCTTTACTAACCCGCCCCCGAATTCCAGTGAAAGAGAATGCTACAGCTAATAAGTGCATTACTTTTTTTTTAACCTCAACGTAGCTTTTCTATTCACTGCTATGTATAGGTGTGCTCGTGCTATACAGTTTAACATAGGATTTCAAACTAGCTGCTACCCGGTGGCTCAGACAAAAGTTTCAAGGTTTATAACGTTAAATACCGGGTTTTGATACCGTGGTGGGCACAGCAAACAGCCCATTGTGTAACTTTGTGTTTGACTATAAACAAATGAACCAGATGTTAAAATGTAAATATCTATTATAATATAATGATTTTCTTGAAGTTATTAGTTTTTGAGTTAATTGACAGATTCATCTCAGTATCTATTTCTTCTTAATGTATAACGATACATGTATAGGTGCAAACAAGCGAATAAAAACGCTTTATGATGAAATACTACACCTAAACGACTCAAAATACCCGTGGTTACGGTGACGTTCAGATACTATTAATGTAGCAGCAGATTATGTAAATTTATGATTACATGAGGTGTACTCTCGTGACCTACTCATTGAATAAATACCCTAGTATAAGCTACACTAAGAGAGAGAGAGAGGCACGAGATAGTTAGTGAATTATTGCTGTTTATCACTCGATATTGTTATTAATATCGAAAGGTATTTTTGTGTTACTGTATTTTTTAGAATTAATTTTTTCCCGATTCCATTATTTGAAATAATATTGATATTTATGATATACTGTGTTTTGGTAAGTGTTGAACTTATTTCTAAGTGTTGTTAGAGTTGAATAAAGTGCCATTTTGTTTTGTTGTTGTTGAATCCTGACTGTAACGGCCTGTTTATTTTAGACCGTTAAATACTACATGGAACAACAGTTTGGAGTAACCAGTCAAGTGTATTTCATATGTAAAAAGTACTATGTATTTCTGTTTGATAACAACCTCTGAAGAGGCAGATTTGAAATATTAATATAAGAAATTTAATAAAGGTTTAATTATGTTCATCATCTCGAAGACTTTTTCTAAAAAATAGCATAGAATATATATACTGTTTGTTTATTGCCTTCATATTAACAGATCCCCTGGTGGGATAGCAGTAAATTAACGGACGCTAAAATCCGGGGTTCGATTTCCCGCGGTGGACACAGCTGATTTTGTTCTAAAACAAAAAACATTTAACAAGGTAGGCTTCTTTAAATCTAATCCTTATGACCATTTGTTTTACACTAGTAAATCTCAAACGATATCTATGAAAGAGGCAAGACACATGGAAACCAATTCAGTTATTGATTATATGTCGCTAGCGCTCCTCGTGGGGATATATTAATCAACATTTGTAATATAGAACTTCCACAAGTTTCTGACGAATCGGTGGATAGATGCAGGGATCCTAAAGTGTATATATATATTTATGTCAACTCCGAAACATGAGAGGTAAGATTAAATCCATATACTTAAATGAAAAACTATCAAGAATTTTGTGTAAATATTGTTGTTGTTGTTTAAACTATGTATCTGATGGAAATGAAATCAATGGTTACCTATACTAGAATAACATCATTTTAAGTATTAAAAGAAAAGAAAACACTCTTAACAAGTAACCATATATGGACATGGGTTCCCAAAATTTCTCAGTACATGTCCCTTCCCCCACTTCCCATACTATTCAGCATCCTGACTTAGGCCCTACCTAATGAATCTATAGGTAATGAGTACTTTAACAGTATTGTGTAATTTTTGTATTTGCTACTCCCCTTCTACACTTTACTGTGCCCCCCCCCCTAAGTATTAACTCCAGTTTTGGAACCTGTAGGTTGTATGGTTTTGTCTATAGACATCTGTAAAACCAGTAGTGCCCCTATTGACAAGCTATCGTACCATAATAAATATCTGTAAGACCAGTAGTGCTCCTATTGACCAGCTATCGTACCATAATAAATATCTGTAAAACCAGTAGTGCCCCTATTGACAAGCTATCGTACCACAATAAATATCTGTAAAACCAGTAGTGTCCCCTATTGACAAGCTATTGTACCATAATAAATATCTGTAAAACCAGTAGTACCCCTATTGACAAGCTATCGTACCATAATAAATGGCATACATTACTTTCATTGAACAATTCCAAATTTCGAGGAATAAACGAGACGAGACACTAGAATTTTCTTTTATTAATGTTCAAGGTGGAGAAATAACGAATTTTAACACTATAGTACTGTCAACTCAATGTGATTTAGCTGTAATTAACAAGATAAACACCAGGGGGACAAGCTAGTTAATTAAGATCTGTGCCAAATAAATTATTTAATTGGTCGGATATAACCCTAGCTGTTTCAAAAATATTTTGTTACCTAATTTAGATTTTGTATTAAAGTCGTTTACGAACAGTTATTGAACTATATTAAGAAAATCGATGTGTACGAATGGACGAGTGTGGCAGCTACAGAAGAAAAACGCCCCCAGTGGCACAGAGGTATGTCTGCGGACTTACAACGCTAGAATAAGGGTTTCGATACCCGTGGTGGGCAGAGCACAGATAGCCCATTGTGTAGCTTTGTGCTTAACTACAAACATACAAACAAACAAAAGAAAAACAAGTATAAATTTGTTTGTTTGTTATGGGCTACTCTTTTACCAACGAATAGTGGGATTGACCGTCACATTATAACGCCCCCACGGCTGAAAGGGCGAGCATGTTTGGTGTGACAAGGATTCGAAACCCGCGACCCACAGATTGCGAGTCGAGCACCCTAACCATCTGGCCATGCCGGGCCACAAGTATAAGTTATAGCAGTTCTTAATTAATGACCTTTTCATATGTTAATGACATCTAGTGGCAAATACAGTGGCTATAATCGGCGTGCCATGTGTACTCTGGAAAACAAACAAGCAGAGTAAAGTGGAAATTATTGAGCAAAACGACGATGTGTTATCGCCATGCAAGATAAATGTTAAAATGAAATCACTTTACAAATCTAGTATTATATACAACTTTAATGGCATGGGTTCACTTTTTTTGTATTAACGTTTTTCCCTTTCAATATTTTATCGTAAAACAAAGCCATCTTTGTTACCTGGAGGTCTTTGGCGTTGAGGAAATACGTCGAACACTGGAGACACCGAAATGACTGCGACCGAGCATGAGCAATAGAGGAAGTGTAAACAGCTTGTTTCTTGTTGTGGTTCTGCACGTGTGAAGTCAGCGCTGCCGCAGTGTTGTAACCTCGATTACAAACAGTACACTGAAAAGGTTTTGCATGATCGTGTGTCTTCATATGAATCTTGAGGTGGTCACTTCGTGAGAATGCAGATTCGCAATGCGGACAGCGGTATTTTTTGTCCCCTGTGTGGAGCTTGATGTGCCGATCTCGGCTACGCTTATGCTTGAACAGTCGCTGGCAGTAGTCACATTTAAACGGCATTTGGTCACTGTGGATCTGAAAAATTCAATATATATATATATATATATATATATGTGTGTACTGGTTCCATACTGTTACTTTATAAAGTTATTTAAAAAAAATTTTAATTAAAATATGTCTCATCCTGTTACTCTGTACAAAGTTCTCAGTTCAATATTTTTCAAATGTCACAAAAATGTAGATAATAATTATCAGCCTTTTAATTCAATATCGAAATTTTATCAAACTGATAACAAGTTTACTGTAATCATTTTGAGTTAAATCTGTGCACAATAGAAATAACAATCCATAATCCCGAGAGTTAAAATAATCGGTTTTTTTTTTGACTTCCCATAACTACATAATATAGTTGAACGTTTGTGTACCTCTCACCAAGTCGTTGCTCATTTGTGCTGCTTCATTAAATAAAAATAATCTTGCACATCCATGTTGAAGTGAATCAGATATGGAAACATCAATTTCCTACTAATTCTTCGAAATATATGTATATGATGCTTGGTTATAAACTGTCCCATTGGTTTTCACAAACATCCTGTCTCCCAATGTGTTGAAACAGAACACCTTCCATCAATGTGCGAAGTCCAGTTGGATGCCATAAATCACTTCACAAAACTTGTGATGTCATGTTGGGTGTAATGGAACACATTCTCAGCAAGTATAAGATGCTAAGTAGGATGTAATGGAACACTCATACAGTCTCCAAATACGTGATGTTTAATTGGATGTAGTAGATTACCTAGTTAATAGCTTATGATGTCCAGTCGGTGTTGTAAGACATTCCAACGGTAAGCTTAGGACGTCAGGTAGGATATAACAAAACATCCACTCACCACGTGCAAAATGTTTAACTGGATGTAGTAGAACACCAAGTATAATATCATATTGGATGTAGTAAAAATTCTCTTAAAATGTGAAGCCCTGCAAACACTTCAGTCCATATAAAAAAAAATGAATACATATGAATATGAATAAAAATAGAAAAACTTTCATGTTGATAAAAAAAACCATGCAATTTTAATTCTTTTCACATATTTTTCCTCTTCAAAAGCTTTCAGAATAATTGAAGTTTAAGAAATGCATCATCAAATTGGCCTCTTTGAAATCTAAGTTATCATTTGGAAGTAACATTCTACAGAGAATAATAAATGAGTAATATAATGGTTGACATGTGACGTAAAATAAATCATTATTTTATCTTAGTACTTCATTAATTGTCTTACTTGCTCATGCCTCTTGAGATAGCTGAGGCGAGGGAAGGCTTTCTCGCAGAACTGACATGCGTGAGGCGTATTTTCCGTAACACCGATAGTGTAGGAGAGGTCAACGTCTGGGTCCGAGGGTGTGGTACAGCTCGTGGGCGACATGGAAAGAGACTGGTCGTCGGGGGTATCTGAAGACCTCCAGGAAGTGGGGGTTCTCATTCCCCCGTTCAATCCTGAGTAAATATATGAATAAAATTAGGTAGTCCCCTCGTGTTTAGAAAAGTCACCTTCACAGAACCAGGTACGAGAAATCGCCACCCTTTTAGTAAAATCAAGTAGGACTTGGATCTGTTGTTAATAGTCTTGCCTTTTGAGCGATTCCTGGCAAAACCTGTGTCAGGCACACCCTAAACTAATACAATAGTCAATATTATTCTGTTTTTGTGTGTGTTTTTTCTGAACGTCTTATTGAACAGTCGAAACAGGCTAGTTACTATTAGTGTTAGTTCATGTGAAATATATGTTTATCACAACACAACATTTACAGTAACGATAAGAAATTATGATATAAAACATTTCATTACTCTCAGCATAAACAAATGGAAAAATAGAACTTTTTACACAGTTTCACAGATGGCTAGACAAACAGGTACAAATTTTAGTTATTTTAATTTTCTCTACTAGAGTATTTGAGCAGACGACACAGGCCTGCGAATTTAAACTTCATAAAAGTTGTTATGGTTCTAATTAAAGATTTTCCATAATTCAGCTACACATATTTCGAAAATAATATTCTTTTTTTTTTCTATAACGTAAGGATTTTTTAACAAATCGGGAAGAAAAAAAACAACTGTTACTTAGATCAAATTATTATTTCGTTTACAACAATGAATATATTTGAAATTATATGTGTTTCTCGTGGGTTCTAGAACAATCGATAAGACTCTCACGTCGCGATTGGTCTAGAGTAATCTATAGCCAGTGGTTGTCAACATTTTAAGCATAATAAAACGTGACCCGATTTCAATGAAAATTATTCACTTATATTAAAGTACATATGACGTTTTTGAAAAATATGGACGTGATGGAGAAAAATGGATATCATTTTCGGATTCAGCGTACACGAATTACTGTAGAACATGTAAAAATTTCAAGACAATAAAACTATCGCAGGCCTGTGAAATTTAAAGCATGTTATAGTTCAAGATAGCATAAAGTGTATTTGTTTGTTTGTATTTAAGCACAAAGCTACACAAAGGGCTATCTGTGCTCTGCCCACCACGGGTATCGAAACCCGGTTTCTAGCGTTGTAAGTCCGCAGACATGCCGCTGTACCACTAGGGGATGGGGGTGGCATAAAGTGTATCAAAATGAACCATGTTTTAGTTTCTCAGATCCCACTTATTCCCCGTTTTGTTAACCACCTATTAATTTTGTTTTCATTGTGTGACGGTTGAATTCTAAAGTCAACGACACGTGTTTTACCAATATAAAACCTGAATATTTTCCTACCTCAGATGTTGCATGGAATCTACCGATTCTGAATATGCTGTTCTTTTAAGTTTGTGAAACGGCAGCAGTCAGTGACATATATTTTACAAAAATAAAATAAAACCTCAATATATATTCTTACGTTAGATGCTGAATAAATGATATTAGTCCCTTAGGTCTGCAAAATTGTCGTTTCTTTCTGAATTTCGACACTGTGAAAACTGTCTATCCCAAAGAAACGAGTGTCGAGAATCAAAAATTAACCCACTTTCTGAATTAAAAAACAGAATAAATAAAATATATACTTCACCTGCTTTCATAATTTCTAGCCGACAAACGTTTCTTTTTTTTTAAAAACACACATACGTTATAAGAGTCGGAAAATAAGGCCGAGTAAAAAAACAAAAAAAAAACATGTTTAACGTCCGGAGTTTTCAGAAAAAGGAAGGAGGACGTCCTTTTTTTGCTTTTATTTTTAAATGCCCTCTTTGAAAGAAAGTTTGCACCCTTTTTTCATGATTGTTGCTTGTCTACAAAGAGTCCATCTTTTTTCCTCAAAACGATACAGAATTTATGACAAATAAAGAAAAGGGGCAAAATGAATCAACTGTGTTCATCTCATTTTTTATTCAGAAGTCTTCTATGTTTCTTTGTATGATTGGAAAACGATAACTCAAAAAAAATCACACAAAAAGAAAAAAGTGGGGGAAGGTAGCTAAAAAAAAGGAAGCGGGGCGGGGACGTAGAACATGTATTTTTCTTTACTTGGCCTTCACTGTTGAAAACATGAACATCGTTTCACGGGAGCTTTATATTTCATTAAATACGATGTACATTAAATGCGCTAATAATTATAAAGACTACGAACATCAAGATAACTTTTTAACTCTTTTTTTTTTGTGTGTATTCGGAAGAAATTGTATTTTTTTTCTATTTACAATACATGTTTATTTTGGATGGGCAGTTTTTCACGTGTATGGAAATACAAGAAACAACAGTAATTTTATAAACCGAAATACTGCTGTTACATTCTTACATTAATGTAAAGGGCAGGTTAAATAAACTAAGTTTCCACAATAACCAGTTACGTTATTACCGGTTTCGTAAAATGCGTTATGAATATACAATTGATTTTTAATTTTTTTTCCTCATATATTTCCTTCTCACCCACAAATTACAAATATTATCCACACTTGAAAACATCACAACCCCAAAGTTCGAAATCTGTAAACTTTTATAAACACTTCACGATTGTATTCTTAAACTCTTCTATACCTATATTTTCAATCATGTGTCACACCTTTATTTTCACTTTTTAAATTTGAAATTTTAAATTGTATAAATATTTTTTTTCAAATTTTTAGCATACTTATCAAACCAAATTTAAAATAGCGAACATATACTTCATCATTCGTTTTTTTTCAGTTTTGCAGATTTGTTATTCTGATACTTATTAAAAAATTATAAAAATTATCTTGCCTTCTTGTTTTTAATTTCCCGATACTATCGATTATGTTAAAAAACAAAACTCGCAATCTGCGGGTCGCGGGTTCGAATCCCCGTCCTACCAAACATGCTCGCCCTTTCAGCCGTGGGGGCGTTATGATGTGACGGTCAATCCCACTATTCGTTGATAAAAGAGTAGCACAAGAGTTGGCGGTGGGTGGTGATGACTAGCTGCCTTCCCTCTAGTCTTACACTGCTAAATTAGGGACGGCTAGCGCAGATAGCCCTCGTGTAGCTTTCCGCAAAATTCAAAAACAAACAAAAAA